>NW_027100730.1:555304-565304 GCF_040412425.1 Macrobrachium rosenbergii
CAGTTGCCCGATCGATAGACCATCTGTCTATCGACTTAGCACGGTCAGAATACAAAGGGTTAAAAGATTAAGGCCACTCCCTTTTTAAAGCAGAACTTTCCTTCGAGGCAAAAGTGATCTGTCTTGGGCGTTTTTCTTACAGGCAAAGCCTCCCCTGCGGGCAGCAGGTGCATATGAGTCAAAACCCCTGTGTTGGACGCACCCCCTGCCCCATAGGAGGGGATAAAAGCAGAAACCCACATGATCTCGACACACACGCGGGCTGGAAGATATGGAATGAAGACGTCCCCAACACCTGGCCCCATCGATGCCCTTGCAGCCTACCCACGTGGCCCTTTCCAAAGTATACTTTTCCTCGTGCCCTTCGACCGCATTCCAAGTGTTCGCTCCACCGTTGGCCTGCCTCGAGTCCACACGCCATTGCTTGGAGTTTCGAGGAGTCCCCATCGCCGTGCCCCTTTACGGAAGCCCTTGCATCTCACCACGTGGAAGAAACTCGCCCTCGGAAATCGCAAGTCATCCACGGACCGCCTTCACGCACCCTCGGAAAATCTGCTACGGTAAAGTGCCCTTTGAAGAGCCCCATTTCAGTCACGCTTTTGTCTCGTAACATTTGCTTAAATAGAAAGCCAGAAAGAATCCCTTGTCTAATGTCCGTGCGCCTCTTGCATCGGCAGTATTAATTCTTTATTACTCCTTTGGCACCCTCATTGCAGCTTCAAATTCATTATTCTTTTGTCTATTTTCATTACTGGCGTACAATGTGCTTATCTCTCATTTCAGAGGGACCCTATTTCGTGGAAGCTTCTCGGACTGTGTCTGAATCCCCAGTTTCATTCACTCCCGTGAGGAATCCCCTTCAGGATCAGAAATCTACTTGAGTTCCTCTTTCCCGTACTGATGTCATTTATGTAAATACACTCCTTTAAATTTGCCCACGTGTTTTATGTAATAATTCCCTCAGTAACAAGAGCCCTATGCTCGTATGAAATTCTCCTTTGTTTTCCTCTTTTTTACGTTTTCCTGTACCCACGAAGTCAGAACCACAAGGCTAAATTACCTTAAATTGTTGCTACCTGTCTCACGGAGAATATCTCAAACTAAAACCACGGAAAAACGTAAATATATATATATATATATATATATATATATATATATATATATATATATATATATATATATATATATATATATATATATTGTGATGTTCAGAGATTGTTTTTTTAACAATCATTAGCAGATTGTTCCCTTGTTGTGGGTGTTGTCTCCATACCCGTTGGTAATTTGTTTTTGTGTGTGAAGTTGACGTCTGTTGCCTTCGTATTGACTGCGGCAGTCGGGTTTGGTATGGCAGCAAGTCAGGTCTCAGCAGCATAGCAGCAAGGGGTCCTTATTTTTGCAGCAGGCATCATGTTACCTATTGGCTGTGGTAGCAGAGGATGGCTGGGTGACTAAACCATAGTCATCTGGGGAATTGGTTCCTGTTTGGCAGCAGATTGGCTGTCTTGACATTTCTGTCATGATCATCTGTGTGTTGGATGTGTTCCTGTTTGCAGTCACTGAGTATTATCATCCCCTTTGACATCTGGGTCTGTCTCGACGTCTCTATGGAAATAGTCATTTTTTTTTTTTTGTATTGTGCTACCCTAAGTTAGTGTGTATTTTTTTTTGTATGTTGTTTATGCTGTTTACTTTTAATTATGTTGTAAGCTGTGCTTTCCTATTAATTATGCTGCCTATTGTCTATTTGTAATGAATGCTGCCAGTTGTTTTATTTGTAATGAAACTATTTGGTTATGTGATGTATTTAGTGATTTGTATTTTATTGTTGACTGAGTTAATTCAATGATTACTATGTTTGCTCATTGTTATTAATTTTTCTAGTTTTTGGTAGAGTAACTCAGTTTTAGCTACATTTTTGTTATTTGACTATGTTAATTAATTGTGATTTAATACCAAACCGACTCACTTGTACATAATGTATATACCTGTAAATAATAAATTAGTTTAAAGTCACTTTATCGTTTTGTTCAGCTCCTTCCTCCTTTGTCTGCCTCAATTTCTGCCAGTCATTCCAGTCCCGTACTTTTTTTGTATTTAGGAACCTGCTGAACAGACTGTGGTTCATTACAATATATATATCTTATTATATATATATATATATATATATATATATATATATATATATATATATATATATATATATATATACATAGAACAAGATTAACAGATCTCAAGGTTTTAACGAGTCCAATTTAATATTTTCACAATGGTAATTTACCAAGGCATTATTGTAGTTGTTTCGCCTGTAGTAATATTTCAGCATCATACTCTTCATTCACTAAAGTAAAATATGCGTAAAGCAAAAAGAGAATGATGGAATTTAGCTTAAAATATCTTTCCTTCTATTGATACATAAAACTGAGAAGGTAGTATTGTATGATGTGAAAGACAGACTTTTTCCTTTGTATAAGCGGAAGCAGAGACCGAGAAACTGGGAGATTTTTGAAAAAAGAAAAACTAGTCTGAGGACGAATAGCCAGTATCCATTCTTCGCTTGAATGGACGGATGGAAGAGGCGAGGCGGTGAAAGGAGACTGGTGGAAGTGACTGACAGCGCGAAACAGATGTTTACTGTGGCTGCATCTCTCAGGCAGAGAGCAGTAACACGAAGAATAGAAGCAGAAACAACAATGCAATGCATAAGCAAGATGATCTTGCCTATGTAATTTGCATATGACAGCGCCCAGAAGCGAAGGGGTAAATCTGTATATAAAAAAGGAAAAAGATTTTCGATCCCAGACGAGATCTTCCCTTCATAATATTCAAGATAAAGCGAGAGACAGCCTCTCTCTCTCATGCATAAGCAGTAAAGGACTTCGGTATTCGACAGAGGAAAGGTGCAATTCTGAGCTTTGAAAGATTAGAATATCAATCAGATGTTGGCGTCTACACTGCAAACCTCTGAAGACAGGGTGAAGCAACTTTCCATCCATAATGTTGATCATTAATTAATATTATCTGGCAACAAAGTTTCTAATTTAGGTTAGAAGTCTACTTGAAAATCTGGAGAATAAATATTTTCGTCGACATTTTATTGTCAGTACATAGATATCATTTATGATTAACATAAAACTGTAGATCAAGTATCTCATAGTTCGATCGCCAAACAATTAGCCTAAAGTCGTAATTAGATTCAGGGGAGTGCTGACTCCGTAAGACCCCATTACAAAGTAAGTGCTCATAACTACCTTATGAATGAAGGAATCTGCTTAAAATTTTTACTTATTCTTTAACTATTAATCAAAATTTTCATCATAGGAAATTTAAATTCGACTTCTAATTCATTTTTTTTTTTTTTGCATTTGATAAAAGATTTTAAAACATTTTAAAAATTTGCAAAAAAAAAAAACTTTCACTCAAGACTGAATTTCTCACATGCAAAATAAAGATATGTAGTTATACTACAATCTGTAATAGTTTCATCGAATTTGGTTCTGTCTTCTGGGAGTTATAAGCTTTTATATTAGAAAAAACTAAGTTTTGGAAAAATGGCAAACGAAAAAAATTTATTGTTATTTTGTCAAAACTATGAAACTATAACAGTTAAAAGGCTTATTTCTGCATAAAAACTATTTTGTCATATACGAAATACGTCCTGAAATTTTCAATATAATCAAGTGAATAGAAATGTGCTCTCTCTTGATTTGTATGTTACCTAAAATTTGCATTTATATACATACACACACACTCACATATTATATACATACACACATATACATATATATATATATATATATATATATATATATATATATATATATATATATATATATATATATATATATATATATATATATATAGATAGATAGATAGATAGATATAGATACATATATATATATATATATATATATATATATATATATATATATATATATATATATATATATATATATATATATATATACATACATATATATATATATATATATATATATATATATATATAGATAGATAGATAGATAGATAGATATAGATACACACATATATATATATATATATATATATATATATATATATATATATATATATATATATATATATATATTGTTACGTGTGTGTCTTGGCTGATCATGTATTATTCAATTTACGTAATTTTTACGGCCTGCAGACCAAGAATACACGTAATCTGCCACTTGAAGCCAAAAGTTAACCTCAAAGACAGTCGTTAATTAGCCAAAGGTCGCCAGTTAAGGGTAATTAACCTTAACAAGAATATTTGAGATGAATTTTAGATTTCAAACGCAACGGTTCTTCCCAACATCGAACGCAAGGCATACAAAAGCATCGAGACTTAAAACTGTGTTGCTTACCCTAACCTAGGTATTTTACTGGAATAACGGGGTTGAAGCTAACAATATAATAATTTGGCTTAATCTAGACTTCGTAAACACATATACCATAAGTGGTGGCTGAAGGAAGAAAACAAAGAAAATGTGAAATACAGAAGAAGATAAAAGAATGGGCGAAGTTTTGAACAAAAAGCGACTTTACCTTAGGACGAACGTTGTGCGCACCAACCACCGCCGAGAGGAGTCTTCGCAATTGCTTCTTCACTTCACTAATAGAATAATAGACAAAGAAAGGGAGAAGAGGCCCCGTCGGACGTGTGGTCTCTTCGAATGCTCCAGTCTCTCTGAAGTTCCCTGACCGGCCTAGGTCAAGAACAGTCACCCCAGGCGTCCGCGTTCTTGTTAAAAACATTCGCCAAGAGACAGGTAGGAAGGAAAAAGGGACCTTAGGACCACCTATTTTTAAGGCTGATATGGGAATTTTCCTATAGGGAAAAATGGCTGAATGCTACCTATCCTTTTCAACGGACGTTAAAGTTTGAACTGAAGACGCTTCTAATCTAGACAACGTCTTTTCCCGGTCTCAGTCAGGCTGATATTTTTACAATCAAAAGTTACAAGGGCGAACAGCAGTAATATTTGTAAAAAAAAAAAAAAAAAAATATATATATATATATATATACATATATATATATATATATATATATATATATATATATATATATATATATATATATATATATATATATATACATAGACATAATATATATATATATATATATATATATATATATATATATATATATATATATATATATATATATATATATATACAGTAAATAAAAATGCGTATTCACGACCTGTCTCATGATTATTTGAGACTCACTTATTCATGGATTTCTCTATGGAATGTATCTACCCATTATTTGCAGAAAAATTCGCCCACTTGCAATATTTTTCACTGAGAAATATTCACTAATTACTGTATTTTCATCTCATTTTCATAACTAAATGAACTTTTGTGATAAAACTATTAAAATACTCAAGTAATGCTCGAGTTATGATAATTCACCTTACAGTAATTCGGTTTTGCAGTGGGGTAAGCAAATAAATAGACAATATTATTTATAAAATATTTTTAAATTTCGTGTGGGTGCAGGCAGCAACATAATCAGGTAGTGAGAGAGACCAAATTACAATAGACAACTTTTCCTACATCTCTTTATCCCATCCTCTAGTTAAAAAGTAAAAGAGAATGATAAAAGTATTGTTAGTAATGTTATACTCCTGCGTAACTGCGTACAGCCTTAAACAACCAACTGAGAAATTGTTGTTTTGCTTATAACCGAATCGGATAACAACAGCCGTTTACCTGGTATTTCAACCATCGTACAGTAATAAACAACTACTGTAGCTTATAGCACAAATGACGTTAAGTAGAATAGGACTCATATTTTTACATAATACCCTTATTCAGTATAGATAAAAGATTGTCAAGGAAATATACTGCTAAATTTAAGCTGCAAGTTGTAGCTGAAGCTGAGAAAACAATGTTCAAGCTGCTAATGACTCTACCGTAAATTATCGTGCATCGGCAACATAGATGAAACTCGATCTTAATTAAAATTGGAGAGAAAGTATTTTAATCAAAACTACTGGGCATGACAGAACACATTACTGTTATTTTACACTGATAAACGATAACCGCATAAGCTCGTATTATGATGAAGTCTAGTGAAAATAGCGAACGGAATCTTGAATTTTTTTATGCAAAACAAACGCCCTCAAACGGCCATCATCACCTATTAACGAAAATAATAGATAAATCAATTTCACAACGAGACCTATATTAGTTATATTTCGACTTAAAAACACTGTATAACAAAAAATGACCTTGCCCCATATAAATAAAGTATCTAGAGATTCATTTACGCTAACTAGAAGCAAGAAAAGCACTCTGAACTGAATTAAAATGGCGAAATAAACACTGCATAAATGATCTCCAAACCAAAACATTGATCGCTATGACCGCAATTTATAATACAAAAGCAATATAAGAATAATATACAATATTATTGGATACAGTGAATTAAAGCATAACATTTTAAAAGATGCATATTCGTTATGTTGACATTTGTATAATACGATATGTGAATATAGAGTATACACTGTATAAAGTTGGCTACGCCACCCTATATATATACAATATACCATAGCGTAGGCTAAGCTAATTCTTGTTTTTCAATTTCTCTTTGCATTGAATTATCATAAGTCACTTTGCGTGAATCTCCAGAATTAGCTGATATTAATAATTACTATACTGTGTATGTATAGAGTACACTTTATAGTGTAGGCTAGACTACCGTATATGTATGCATGGTACCGAATACCCTAGTGTAGGCTAGGCTATGTTTGAGATACGCTTTGGTATTTCTTACGTTTTTTCCACCAAACGATGGTTTTTTTTTAAACCTGATCCCATTGTAAGTAGGATATTACCTGTATAAGAATTTTTAGTTTGTTTTGTGTCTGTCTGAACCATCAAAATAGACAGTTCTGAGTGTTTTTAGAAGGGTTCTAAGTATTCGCGGGTTTTAGCTATTCTCAGGGGGGTGCAGTACGCATCCCCATGAATACTGGGGGTTTACTGTATAATTATATATTACACATACATACAGTATATATGTACATGTATGTATGTATGTATGTATGTATGTATGTATGTATGTATGTATGTATGTGTATATTATATATATATATATATATATATATATATATATATATATATATATATATATATATATATATATATATATATATATATATATATATATATATATATTATAGATATACATACCTATATACCTATATACATATATATATATATATATATATATATATATATATATATATATATATATATATAATATATATATATATTATAGATATACATACCTATATACATATATACATATATATATATATATATATATATATATATATATATATATATATATATATATATATATATATATATATATATATATATGTTATACCCAAATTTACAGATCAAACACTTCTTTGAAGTGTTATTTGTTTGACTTTGTGATCTATCTTCAGGAGAACATGGTAATTCGACCCTGACCCTCTCTCCCTGACACTCACTCACACGGACCTCCCCTTCAGACACTGCTCGCTTTTTTCCTCTCGGCAAATCTCTCTCTCTCTCGTCACAGCATCATTAAGCCACAGCATTCTCCCTCTCTCTCTCTCTCTCTCTCTCTCTCTCTCTCTCTCTCTCTCTCTCTCTCTCTCTCTCTCTCTCTCTCTCTCTCGAATATCATCCTCAAAAGGAATGGATCATTTAAGGAAACGCAATCTTTCCTACAAAAATAGATTTATTATTCAAAGCAACCCAACAAGTAATGAATGAACAAGGAAAAGATTAAAATGCATCATAAATGAATTATCAAGTCAAACTAATCTAACTCTGATTAAAAGTCTTACGATAGCTAAAAACCTTTAAATTCAAAACTCTCACATACACCATCTTAGACATTATAAGTCTGGTCTCAAGTCAACCACATGAGAAATACCGACATTGCAAAGGTTTTGCATTGTCCTCTCTATAACCACACCAATTCCACAGATATCATCATAATGTCACCACAGTGTCACCATCATGTTACCACAGACATCTGTTGAAAGAATTAAGCACAATAGTAATCTCCCAAAAATATACAAGTGCAAAACATAATAATGAAAGTCTAAAATGCATGGTTAATAATGGTAAGCAAAACACAATAAAATAGAATATTAAAGTGACAAAAATGGTTATGTTCAACTTTCCACACAAGTTCATAAGTGTCTTGAAATCATGGTAAAATCACAAGTCCACAGTTCACATAGAAAAAAAAGAAGAGTCTGAACTTTACCTTATTCTGCCAGCTCTAAGAGATTGGAACACTCAAAACCACGTCTTGACGATCTCGCTCTAGCTTCGCTAATGAACGATCAGACTTATTTTTGGGCAGAATTAAACACAAAATCTATATTTTCTAACATACGAACTCATGTACTCACATACCAACTCGGTCATCTGTTTCACATACCAGAGCCAATATTGTGTGTTCATCAAGCGAACAGCTGAGGTAACCAAACTATTTGCTGAATGCAATGATTTTTCGACTGTCGGTTTGACCTAGTACCATCTTACAGCTATCTCTCTTTCATCACATCTTATAGTATGGCAGTTATGAATTGAATATATATGTCCTTTAAATATATATATATATATATATATATATATATATATATATATATATATATATATATATATATATATATATATATATATATATATATATATATATATATATATATATATATATATATATATATATATATATATATATATATATATATATAATATATATATATATATATATATAATATATATATATATATATATATATATATATATATATATATATATATATATATATATATATATATATATATATATATATATATTATAGATATACATACCTATATATATATATATATATATATATATATATATATATATATATATATATATATATATATATATATATATATATAATATATATATATATATATTATAATTAGCAAGAACTCGCTAGCAAATTGCTCCCTCCTTTTTGTTTTGTTTACTGTCCATCGACATGCGTGCCTACCTATCTATCAACCTGAGCTGGATCAGGGGTTAGCACGGTCAGAATACAAGGGATTAAACCCAATTGTAGGCCACTCCCTTTAAGTAGATAATTCCTTATTCGAGGCAAAAATGAATCTGTCTGGCTGCTTCTTTTCTGGCAACCCCGCCCCCCAGCAGACATCAGCTGGAAATGACTCACCTCCCTATGTGCCTGGACGTGCCCCCTGCCCATAGGAGAGGGCATAAAGCGACATAACAGACCAGGCCTCTGGACGACATGGCTTAAAGACCAAACGGACACACTCACCACCACGCCCTTGGCTGGACGATGCCCTTAGCCCACGACTTCTCCATCTAACCAAGTGGCCTTTCACAGTATACTTTTACCTTCGTGCACTTCAACCACATGTTCCCTTTGCTGCTGGCCCGATCAATAACCCTCAACATTGCCTGGCGCTTCGTGAAGTTCCCACGTAGCCCCTGCATCTTACCACGTGAAAGTTCGCATTCGCCCTCGGAAATCGGAAGTCATCCACGGACTGCCGTCTGCGCTGGAACCAAATCTCCCTTACGGTAAAGTGCTCTGAAAAGACGTCCATTCAGTCACGCTTTTTCCTCGTAAAATTTACTTAATTTGAGTGCCAGTAATCACCGAATCTCTTGTTAACTTTCACCGGTGCTACTTGAGTGTCGGCAGTGCTAAGCCATTATTAATTCATTCGAATTCATTATCCTTTTGTCTGTTTTCATTACTGGCGTATAATTTGTGTATCTCTCATTTCAGAGGGACCCTATAGCTTGGAATCTTCTCGGACTGTGTCTGGAATCCCCCAGTTTCATTCATCCAGTAGGAATCCCCTTCAGGATCAATAATTTAATTGCATTCCTCTTTCCCGTGCGAGTGTTCTTTATGTAAATATACTCCTGTAAGTTTAGCCACGTGTTTACG
>NW_027100730.1:567804-600304 GCF_040412425.1 Macrobrachium rosenbergii
ACAACTGCGAGGATAAAGTCAACAAACGCTGAACAAACAAGCCTACGCAAGCCACGAGTCAGACGGCAACTCATTGCAGTAAAATCAATCTTTGTTTTCTTATATAATTATTATTATAATATTATGAAAAATAATATTATTGCCAAAAAATAGTAATCAATAATTAAAATATCACTAATATAGTAATCAATAATTAAAATATCACGAATACGGGAAAACAAATCCCTCACTTAGAAATGGGCGTTCTTGTTGCTATCCTTGGCGAGACGATTCCCGCTCGCATCGTCCCTCTTTCCTAACAATTACGCGACGTAATTGTTCGCATTTCTCCCTCATCAGGACGGTACTTCTGTTGCTCATGGCGATGGAATTGCGCGAATGCACCACACGGTATGAAAGTCCGAAAAGGAAATGCGTCACACAGCACTGACTAAGATGTCACTTCGACCAGAAGCGTAACAACTCCTGTCAGATGTTTACTGGCAACACCCGTCGCTCTGTTTGGAACTGTTACCTACTTATTTAATTTCATGTGTCCGAAAATACAAAGTAAAGATATGTCAAGAAGTATAAAATATTATATGTGTACTTTTTTATAATGTATATCCGTGATGATGAGTTCAAACTATCGAGATACATAGATACATATTTACTTTTTTTTATATTTTGTTTGATATATTTTTTAGAGAACGAACAAGCTTTTTATCGTAGAAAATGGGTAGTTTTAGTAGGATACTGAAGTAAATTTCTCGCTTTTCTGCTATCCTGAATTGGCAAGTCATACAGACGTTGTACGAGAATTTGTCCTCAATGTCGCTCACAGATGCATAGATACATATTTATTTCTAATATTATATATATATATATATATATATATATATATATATATATATATATATATATATATATATATATATATTTTTATTTTTTTTTTTTTTTTTTTTTGAGAGATATATAGATAGAGATGTATGATAGATATATAGAGAGAGTGAGAGAGAGAGAGCCAGTTTTTATCGTAGATAATGTGTATTTTAGTAGGAAAGTAAAGTATATTTCTCACTTCCACCTAAAAAGTCATAGCCTACAGAAAGTTTGCAACAATTTTTCACTCAATGCCGCTCAAACGCCGGTAAATTCTGTGAACAAAAATGTAAAAAAACCCACTTACAAAACTTTTTTTAGCAGTAATATTTCAGAACATGTTTATTTAGACATATACCAGTCCAAAACTGTAAAAAACTAAAAATCGATAACTCCTCGAAATTCGGCGATCGGAGCTCCCCTTCAAGTAAAGACGTTTTCTTTTCTTTCTCATTAATATGCAGTATGTAATGGTATTTAGGAATAATTAATTCTTCTGTTTATTTATCTATTCATTGAATAATCTACTTTTGGATAAAACGTTATATAAACTGCCAAAAAAAGTCTTGCTGATCAAGTTTAATTTTATTTATTTCCATGTATACTAGAAAACTAGTGAAACACTATCTCACGACAATTAAAAATGCAAAGTTTAAAACTGTTCATCTCATGAATCATTCATCTTCCCACAGCTCCTACTTGAGAAACAGATCACCAACAAACTTCAAAGTAAGTTGGCATCTTTCCACTTTCAAACTTTGCAGTTTGAAGCTTAGGGCATTTCACCTGCCCCTATTAGGCTGGAGGAGCGTAAATGGGCCTCTGATGTCAATCCTATAAAAAATGAAGACTTTCCCAGAAGCCTAATATTAAGAAAAATGTACTTATTCTCAGTGAATTTTTGACGACTCTTAAGTTATAAAGAGCTGGTCTACATGCATAAGCACAGGCTATTCGTTATAAGATGAATTTATAAAATGGAAACGTATGCAGTACCTAAATGTATTGGTTGTTACTGCCCTTAATATTGTACGAGGAATACTTTTGACCTTTGAAAACACTTTTTCTGAAGGAGAAAATAGGATTATATTATTGACTATTAAAATTCCGGGTTCACTCAATGTCCATGGCATAATTACAGAACATACTGTAATTTGTAACATGCAGATACATAGTCAGATACTGCAGATAGGTACCCATTTCGATTTCCTTATTGTTGAACTGCAGTTGAATTATTATTATTATTATTATTATTATTATTATTATTATTATTATTATTATTATTATTATTATTATTATTATTATTATTATTATTATTCGCAAAATGAACCCTTTTCGTACAGAACAAGACAACAGGTGCCACTGACTTGAAATTCAACCTTCCAAAGTATATCTATGTTTAACCAGACCACTGAGCTGATTAACAGCTCTCCTAAGGCTGGCGTGAAGGATTAGATTTATTTACGTGGCTAAGAACCAACTGGTTACCTAGCAACGGTGTCCATCTGAAAGCAGTAATAGGGGGTAAAGAGAAATACGGAGAGAAGATATAGCTTATTGCAAAAAGAAAATGAATTAACCAATTAATGAACATATAGCTAAAAGTGTAAATTATTAAAATGCAAGGAGTATTGTAGTAATGCACTGCATCTTCGCCTGAACTGACTCAGATCAATATACAGAGACCTCATCCATTTCCCCAACATCCGATGACCGGGACTTGAAGACTGACATCTTTGCAGAAGAGAACTCTCTCCTCTGGCCCTTGGCGCTTCGCATCTGTTTAAATTTACTCGCAAACTAGGCTGCATATTCCCCAAAGGCTGTGGCACCTTGGCAGGAGTTCCCTTATTGGATCTTGTCTCGTCTCTTTTGCTATTTCACTCCCCCACGAAATTCTGTTGCAAAAGAGAGCGTCACCTTTCAACTCTTCTTCTTTCCTCGCCAGATGACGTCATTCCCTGTCTTCTTGGAAGCCGCAATATCCTACAAGTATATAATATTTCCCGGCTCTCAAATGGTTTCCTCTGCCTTGATCCAAAGGAAATTCGTCCTCCCGGTATACAATAAATTGGGGAGACACGTTCGTATTTCTTATCATATTTGAGCAGTGCTTACTTCCACTGTCCACTCTGTCAAATTTTCGGGACACTTTCCGACGTCCTATTTTCGAGACTGTTTTCTAAGTCAATTTCCCGCGAGACGACCATTCTCCAATTCTTGGCTCTTATTCCTGGGCTGAAACTGAAAGCCTCTCAGTCTTTTATACTTCAGTGTTTGAGTTGGTGTAACTTTATGACACAGTGAGAGAAGCTATTGCAAATGTACAAAATAATGCAGTCCACAGGAGTTATTATATTTCTGAAAAATGACATCTCTTCACCAAGCTTCGCAATTATCTCAAAGGCGACTGAGTAACAATTGCGCACTTTGGGATAATCGAAAAGCTGGGTGAAGAGATGTTATTCTTTAGAATATATCTTCTGTGGACTGCATTAATTTGCATATTTGCAATAGCTTCTCTCACTCTATCATAAGTTTACACAGACTCAAACTCAGAAGTTTAAAAGACTTATTTAATTTTTCTCTGTGCGTCACCATGAATATATTATATTAAATGTAACTGAAACTGCAGACATCAGTGATAATGAAAAGTCTTTCATGGTGTTTTTCTCATTATTAACTTGATATATTACAATAATTCCTATTCCTGGTGTATGATACAATGTGTGGCAGTTTCATTTGAGATGTTTTGAGACAACAGAATTCCTAAAAAATATTTTTCCATATTTGAATATATAATGCATTCAGTTATGAACTGATATTTATTTTATTTTTAAAGATCTCGAGCGTTTGTAAATTTTTAAGTGCTGATTTTATCTACATATCAAAAACTGGGGAAAAAATACTGATTTTCCTGAAAATCTCTCTCTCTCTCTCTCTCTCTCTCTCTCTCTCTCTCTCTCTCTCTCTCTCTCTCTCTCTCTCTCTCATTGTATTTCATGATGTCTTGACTTCAATGAATAATGATCATTGTCTTAGGGCTTTAACAAAAATGCAATATATAGTGAATATAATAAATTATATATAATTATGTGTATATATATGTATATATGTATATACATATATATATATATATATATATATATATATATATATATATATATATATATATATATATGTGTATATACATATATATATATATATATATATATATATATATATATATATATATATATATATATATATATATACACACACACACACGCTTTCACACACACGTACATATAACATTAGACTGTTAATTGGGCAGAAGTGACCTGAGACTGGCAATTATGAATATGATGACATTGTCAAAGAAATTACCTTTTGGATAACCAAGTGCAGTTATAGAAAGTATCCTTCACTGAACCATATACAATAATTTGAGATAATCATTTAAAAAAACAGAATACAATCATCAAAAATCATATCCATAAAATCACGCGCATTCATACACAATAACATAAAATAAAATTTTTAAAAAATCATGCAAGACTATCTTGTAAAATTCACTTACAATCAAAGTCACAAAACATGTCCGTCAGAATTTTTCAAGGTGCGATCACATCAAATATCTGGCTCCGGAAGAAAGCTCCATCTGCAGTCGCCCTTGGAATGGGGGAACGAGAAATTGGAGTAGCATGGAAAGGCCGAGTGTAAGGCCCAAAGGCCAAAAGGCCAAAAGGCCAATCTGCTCTTCATCCCTAGAATGGACGGATGGAAGAAGGTGAGGCAACTGAACGAGATTGATGCTGGGGTTTGGCGTCAAAATAAGGACATCTACTGGAATCGGTCCTTCTCGGCAAACGAGGAGAATTGGCGTAGAAGGGATCTAACGAAAAAATGTCCTGGATGCGAGATATATATATATATATATATATATATATATATATATATATATATATATATATATATATATATATATATATATATATATATTATTCTCATGATATTCTCTTGTAAAATGTATAAAGTATGACTTTTCCAGAATATTGTAATATGCTTTGTAAATATATGATTTTTTCTTTATACAAGAGATATTGTGCAGTATGTTCAGTATACTGATAACAGTTGCGTAAAAATGTCTTTGTAATGTCAGATCTCACAAATATTAATGATTTAGATAACTAAACAGCGTGATTTCAAATCACTTAGTTAACGTAGCAGCGGAAGAGAGAGAGATTCAAGTCAGACACGATCGCTTTTTTTTTCCTCGATCTGTCATCAGTCACATAAGTGTGTTGACAGATATTCTACCGGTAGCATAAGATTTTGCCCCAGTCCAGAGATAAGGACCGGAAAGTTTTTGCTCATTCGTGTTTTATAAACTTGCCAATCAAATCGTTAGCCACCTGCTGGTTGAATCAAAACTTTTTCCCTTAAAGTCACGTATTGTTTTCGTTGATTGCGTCATGTTTTGTGAGATTGCATCAGCCAATTTTGATCGTGTCCCGTGACTAGGAAGTCTAGAATGTTCTATGAATCTCACATCCAAAAGTTTTAGAATATTCTGTGGATCTCGGTCCCAAAAGGTTTTCCCTTAATAATGGAGTCATCTAGTTGTTTCGCTTCTAGCTGGAATACTAAAAATTTGTTCATTCTTATTTTAGAGACCTTTTGCACTGGCTCTCTCTCTCTCCTCTCTCTCTCTCTCTCTCTCTCTCTCTCTCTCTCTTCAAAAGAGAGAAGTTTTAACATAAAATATTTGTGTGGTCATTAACATTTATCTTAGTTTTAGAGATCTAGCATTAGTTTTTATAACACTGTTTGTAACAGATGCCTTGGCAAGAACTGTGAAAAGTGTGTAATAAACTGCAGTTTACAGGCGTTGTAATATTTTTTCATAATATAAGTCATGAATGAAAACTTGAGTGATTTTACATTGTATTTCATTTTCAAGATTTGTGTACTCTGAAATGTGATATGCGATTAGGAGACCAGTCAATATATTAAAGAATTTTTGCTTTAGTGAATTTTCACTACATTGATTTTTTATGTTTTGTGTAATAGCGCATTCTTAATGTCATTTGAACTGTTTGATTCTTTTTTTAATTATTTGCTTAGTTCTTTGTGAAATTAACAATTTTCTATATTCTGTGTATTTGAAATCTCTTAGTTTTTCACATTTTATGGAATGGTGATTTAGCATTTATTTACTTAGCATTTTAAGTGTTTCTTAATAATTTGATATTGCATACTTGATTTAATTTTCATTTACGTAGATTTTCTTTCCAAATCTTAAGTATTTCTTAATAGTTTAAATTTTGCTTGATTAATTCAGTGTCTTATTAAATCAATATTTGTGATTTAATTCAAGAATCAATAAAATTTTTATGTTGTTTTGTTTTCAAGTAATAGTAAATTTTATTTAAATTATTAATTTTTATTTATTAATATCGAATTAAAAATACATTTTTGTATTTAAACCTTTTACAATCGTGTTTCAAATACTAACCACCAGTGGTAGGATTAATTAGGTGAATACCCAGTTTGACGCTGAGTTTTGCTCCTTCAGTTTTGCTGATGTGACTCTAACCTGGGGAGATAGTTATAGTTGTCTGATGCAGTGATGCCCTGTTAATTAACTTAAGCATATGTAAATGCCTAACAAGAGTTTTGATAAACTCAGTCTGATTTCTCTCATGATTAGTAAGCATTTTTAAGGAGTACTCAGTCTTATTTTCATTGTTGTGAGAGTTCAAGTATCTGGCTGAAGTGAGGTCAGTCTTTGAATTCTATGATTAGCAGTGAAATAACCAGGTACTTGGAACACTTAATGACAATATATATATATATATATATATATATATATATATATATATATATATATATATATATATATATATATATATATATATATATATATATATATATGTTTACAATATGTCGTGGATACTCCTCGAAAAAAACAGAAGGTATCCACAAAAAACCTGTGGGAGTCTTGGGACAAAACGTATTGTAATAATGATTGAGTGGTTCATGTTATGGGCCCTGTTCAGTTTTGCTATTCTTATATTAACGTGAATTCAGTTTTGTTTTAGTGTTGGATGATTATAGTAATTCATTTTTCTTTGCTTTTGGTTTTGATGTCAGATATTATCAGAACTTTGTAAAATCTTTTTACTTATGTTCATTTTTGGTTTCCACTTTATTATTTAATCACCTCTTTTAGGAGGTGGTTCGCTGTTAACCATCTTTGGACTCTCCCATCTTTTTGTGTGTTTTTCTTTCTGTTTTCATATTTGCGAGTGTGTGTGGGGATGTTCAGATGTTACCATTGGGTAGGGTGGGTTTTCTTCGATGTCGGTGCATCCGAAGGACTTCTAATCTTTGTGCGGCCTCCCGACAGAAGGGTTCTCGGACTTCGTAGCCATTATGGCAGTGTCTGCAGCTTCTTTGACTCCCGGGAGAAGGCAGAGAGAGACTTCGTGTCTTACCTGTTCGTCAGTGGTCGTCAGAGACGGTCATTTTTGTATGCCGTTGCACTGCTTTTGCCTCGATGTTCCAATGTATCCTTGAGTCGTTAATCGGAGCTTCAGTGGCGAAGAAGTGTAAGCTACTATTAATATTTTTATTATCCTCATGATAAGTACTGTTTTTGGACCTTTGCTGACATGCATCAGTCCAGGAGAGTGTGACCCTACGTGTGTGACCCGCAGGGTTATAGGAATCCGTTGCAGTATGCACACACGAGATTCGAGTAAAAGATATAAAACGATTGTAATAAAGGATCATTGTGTATACAGCAAACTGAACGAAACTAAAAGGGTCTCGTCTCAATATATTTTACAAATGGAGCGCCATTTGTAAAATATATTACTTAAATATAATAAATGCGATCAAAAGTGTCGTCGAAAACAATGTTTAGCACTTATGAGCACGTATTTCATTGCCAGAAATTATAGATTTTCAAATCAGCGTCAGTATGATGTGAAGAACACCATGATATATCTCCCTGGAATCATTACGACTGGTTTTCAAGACAATGCCACGCATGGCTTCGTTTTCTATTCGTTATCAATTTAACTGCCCTTGTTAATGTTAAGGGATATCTTTCGCTCAACTTATTCTAGGGTATCTGGTCACGAATAAATCCTTAATACAATTCTTATTAGTTCTCAGTCGTCCGCGCAGCTACAAAATAGACTTCAGTAAAAATGATTTTGACTTTAATGGTATCAATCGCGTGATTACTTATTTTTATTTAAATCATTACTTTCTGAGTCACAGTTAGAGGAAAATTATATGCATCTTCTCGAGGACGTTGCTTGGTGCCGTTGCAGCGGTGTCAAAGCAGCTTTTGTTGTCCAGCGGCACGCCAAGTGATGCATATAGCTGCAGCACTTAACATAATAGAGCTGAATACTTGGGACTGGCATCCCTAACATAACCTCTTGAATAACCCTGTCTTTATGTGACATTAAGTCTAGTATTTGATGGGTGTTCTAGCTGCTTTTAGAGAGAGAGAGAGAGAGAGAGAGAGAGAGAGAGAGAGAGAGAGAGAGAGAGAATCTTCAATATCAGGCAGGAATATCGGAAATAATCGCCCAAAGTAAGTCCTCGTGTAAATAGATTTCCATGTTCGCGATGGGGCAGATGATCTCTTATGTTGATGACATTTGGGATTTGTGGAGAAATTAACTTGGAAGAGAGAGGAGAGAGAGAGAGAGAGATCCAAGAATAGAAAGGTGAGGGAACCTGGATTTTTTCTTAACCGTCATATATCTATCTATCTATCTATCTATCTATCTATCTATCTATCTATCTCGTACCCAAAAGCCAGTTGAAACAGTCCTTTCTTTCACCTGTCAGTCTCATTGGCTGAAATTACCAAAAGGCGAAATAAAAAGGACCCACTGTGGAGTTGTAATTTTGCATACGAACACTGCGTTCGTATGCAGGACTCCGACCCTGGCTTCAGCTTGACATACGTAGTTTTATTTGCATTTTTCATAAGTCTCCCAAAATGAAGTGACTTACACTAAATTGTTATACGAATGACTTCAGTAAAGTAAGGAGAGAATTGTGTTACAGTCTGTGTACGTCAGCGGAAGACGAAGTCGAAGCCAGTCGACCATTGAGAAGTAATGACGACGAGATTGACTGACCCTGAATCAATATATTAAATAAAAAAAATTACTTTTAATCTTCACTTATTCCTATGCGGAAATCAATATACTTCATGATAAACTTTCGCACAGGAAGCGAATATTTTGTTTCGAGAACATAATGCTGACTTCTTGATTAAATAAAAGGCTTTCTCCTATTGTTTTAGATTTTTATTTGTGACAACAAAAATGGAATACGTGCCACAGATGCTTTTAGGTCACGATTGAATTGGATCTTCGAGGAACCACAGTTTTGTTATGTTGGCGATGTCTTTGCGTCAAACACGAATATACTGGGAGCGGTGAAACCGTGTGGATTCATTAATGCACGCCTACATTTATCGCTTTTTTTTATCAATAAAATACATTGAATTTATTGAAGGACTGTTTAGTCAGCTCCACTCTATGGATGATAAGTGTGAATGCTGAATGCAGAGATTTAAAAGAACGGGTGGTAGAAATATAATGAATGTTTGCACAAATATGGATTAAGAACAACTGAACTGATGACAAATGTTGGGCTTCAAACGAAAGGAGGTAAGACAGCCATCACAATTACCATCCTTTCTTTTTAATACAAAACTGGCCCTGAACGCTTTTGTGGCATTAACACTATCCTTGATACCACTGGAAAAGTCGACCGTTTAATATGACAATCATCGTGTGTCAAGTATCATATTGCACTTAACATTAGCTGAGTGGAATTTGGCACTCGAAGAATTATGGATTATAGTTTAAAGCTCAAATGAAAGGACTCGAATAACGTTTATGAAAGAGAGGTTGAGTTATCTTTATGGCATCCTGGTTAGTGGAATGGAGCGAGTCTGCTGTCCTTTCAGTCACCTTCATTTAGGCTAATTATCTTCGAACTCGATTACCAGTTCTTGAAATAACCTGACGATGACCAGCAACTCGAAAACACACACACACACACAAATATATTCGTAAAAGCATAACATCTCACCTTTCCCCGGATGTCATAAAATCATTTGCTGGGGCAAAATGGAATGGCCACAATAAGTCATGCGTTAAACGGATGACTCAGACGTCGAAGAAAGGAAAGATTGAGATACATTTCATTTGTTATCTCGTTCAAACGATAAACATTCTACCCGAACCTGTTTAATCCTTGTTTTCTTTCTCTCTCTCTCTCTCTCTCTCTCTCTCTCTCTCTCTCTCTCTCTCTCTCTCTCTCTCTCTCTCTCTCTTACCTGTTTAATCCTTGTTCTCTTTCTCTTCTGCTTTCTGAGTTTTGGTTTTCATCTCCTGTTTATATATATATATATATATATGTCTGTGTGTGTGCGTGTATATATATACTCTTATAGTTTTACATGCCCTAATACCAGTGCCACTTTGTGGTTACCGCACGCTGAGAGGAATCCTTATTGCATTTGTGCGTATGACGCGTCATCTGTATTCCATGAGAAAGCAGAGGATATCACGAAAGAAAATGGAAAACATCCCGCAGGAGAAGTCCTGTCAGGTTCGAAATGAGTTCTCCTTTTGTAGATGGTCTGAGTCCTCTTAATTTCCTTCCATTTGAGCTGGGAACAATATTGGTCATTTTGGAATCAAGAATTCTATGGGTTAAGAGCAGAAGATTTCACGTTTTGTTGCATATTCTGTTTGTGCAGAGATGAATTTACATCTTATAGGGAATGAATTGTTATCAAGCAAAGAATTAAGATGAGTTTGAAATCTGAACTTCGCAACTAGACTATTTAAAATGTGCCTCGCTGTCTAACTTTAAGTCCCAGAGGTCCTTTGTCCCTCACACCTTTGGACTGTGGAACTGTCTCCCAGAAGATGTCGGGCAATTGGAACATCTGTTGAATTATTTTTTTTTCTTTTCTGATAACTTTTCTCTTCTCTCAGTATCTCTAGCGTTAACTTCTGCATTAATCATTATTGTCATTGTTATAAATGTAGCAACCTTGATCAAATCAAACCTCTAGCTCCACTGATAAAACCAGCACTGTAGCACCGCTGATCAAATCTGCACTGTAACGCCACTGATAAGATCTGAACTACAGTGTATATATATATATATATATATATATATATATATATATATATATATATATATATATATATATATATATATATATATATATATATATACCACAGGAGAATTTTGTGCAGCCCAAGGACCGGAAATGGCCGGCTATAAAGTCTCCTCTGAAGAAAAATGGTGCCTCTTGAGCAACCGGTTCCACAAGAACGGTTCTACTGGTGTCTTCGAGAAGCTTTCGAGTTTTTTTAGTGCCGTGGGGGTTGGGGGGTGGGACCTTCCCCGTCTCTTCTTTCGGCGTCTTTCTATTTTTATCTTCACTGTGTGAGTTTCCCTTTAATGCTAAACAAAACCGGTTAAGAACTTTGCTTCTATATTTTGTCCATTGGTATCAAAAGATATAGAAAGACAATTTCCCCATTTTTCTTAACTGCCTTGGCATAATTGGCAATTCCTTAATGACAAACAAAGCTGATCCACAGACGCACGCTGCCTTTCTTTGTACAATACAATTAATTAAGGACCAACTATATAACCCAAGTTTTTATTCTTTACGTAGTTCTGGAGATTTAAGGTAAAAAAAAAAACGCTTTATATTTTTTACTAGTTCAGCGCAGTGAGCATCTCTGTGTTTTATAAAGATACGGGAAATATGTGGGGCTCTGGCAAACAAGGTCTAGAGGACCTAATTTATTTCGGTGCTCATTTGTGTACAAGACAGAGGTGAGTGGCTTAGAGGGTGCAAGGAAGGTTCCGCATGCCTCTTATGATTATTATTATTATTATTATTATTATTATTATTATTATTATTATTATTATTATTATTATTATTGATAAGATGAGCCCTATTCATAAGCAAATTGCCCACCAAAGGGGCCACTGACTTGAAATCCAAGATTCCAAAGAATATGGAGTTCATTTAAAAAGAAGTAACAGAAGATAATGGGAAATGCAAAAAAAAGAAGATGATATTATTATTATTATTATTATTATTATTATTATTATTATTATTATTATTATTATTATTATTATTATTATTATTATTATTATTATTATTAATGTATGGTCACGATAAAAGGAAGGCTGAATTAGTTAATTTCCGTCATCTTAACAAAACTGCTTTTTTCCTCAACCGAGTGCTGCGCCATTTCTAGTAAAAAAAAAAAGGGGGGTTTCTGTCCTGAAACAGCCTGAATTAAATAATGCCTGTTATTTCCACCACCAATGTTCGTTAAAAAATACACATAAATGAAAAACAAAACAGCAGTCGTCTCTTGTCGACAATAAGAATATTATGTTATCAGGGTCTTCCTCTGTGTGAATACTCAGATTCCTCTGTGTGAATTCTCAAAGTCCTCTGTGTGAATTCTCAGATTCCTCTGTGTGAATTCTCAAAGTCCTCTGTGTGAATTCTCAGATTCCTCTGTGTGAATTCTCAGATTCCTCTGTGTGAATACTCAGATTCCTCTGTGTGAATTCTCAGATTCCTCTGTGTGAATTCTCAGATTCCTCTGTGTGAATTCTCAGATTCCTCTGTGTGAATTCTCAGATAGAGTGTCCTTCCTCTTCCAGGATGTCTCTCCTTATCCCCAGGTGCAATTTCCTGCGTCGCTTTTCCAGAAGAGATTCGTCGTTTCCTTGTCATTCCATCTGCTGTCTTTCATTTCCCGCCGTAGGTTCTGAGAGAAAGACATTTCTAAAGTGCTTGAAAATCCTGCGTTATTTTCGGAGAGGATGGAAGGGTGGTCTGCAGTTCTCCCGTGACGCTAGTGAACGAGTTTGTCGATGTAAGTTAAAGTTAAGTATACCTTAGTTTAACCAGACCACTGAGCTGGTTAACAGCTCTCCTAGGGCTGGCCCGAAGGATTAGATTTAATTTACGTGGCTAAGAACCAACTGGTTGCCTAGCAACGGGACCTACAGCTTATTGTGAAATCGGAACCACATTATGACGAGAAATGAATTTCTATCACCAGAAATAAATTCCTCTAATTCTTCATTGGCCGGTCGGAGAGTCGAACGCTGGGCCAACAGCTGGGCCAACAGCTAACCGAAAGCTCTACCCACCCCTCCAATGAAGAACTATAAGATTAATGAAAAATGTCTTGTCCAATGTATGGAGAGAAAGATGTTTATTTGACATTTTAAATATACCAGATGATACAGTCTGTTGCCATAATTCTAATAGTTTTCTCCTGAATGTGTCAAGTTTTCGAGCTTGACTCATCGAAGTAGCTGTAAAAACAAACATTTGATGGCGTCATAATGATGTTTTACCCCATTCTACAGAAGATATTGTGAATGTTTCTGTTAGTGTGTACCTGAGGGTAAAAACATTATTATGCTTAATAATGTTAGGTCTTCATTTGCCATGCGGTTATTTGATGAGAATTCGCACATTCTCCTTTCAAAAGGAAAACATCAGAGTCAATTTCGCCGATAACGATTCGAAGATCTTGTTCTGTGGTGAATAAACTGAAAGAGGAAGTATATAAGCGATATAGGAAGAAAAGACACCACTATAAAATAAATGCTCAATATATGTTTCTGCGAAGAGATAAATACTTTATATCCTTCTTCTATTCCAGAGAATCGTAAACAAATTGGAAGAGGAAGTATATATAACGTTTATAGGAAGACAAAGGAATATTACACAATAAATGCGAGGAAATACACATTAAAGACAGTAATAAATCTTGGGAAAATTATGTATCCTGTGATGATGCATTGATAATGGAGGCAATACTTTAGGAACATTTTGCCTCATTTTTGAAAATGATTTAAGGATGCAAATTGGGGTCTTCTCTCGGCTTCGCCTGTAATGGAGTTTTAATGTTCCTTGGCGCCGACAAGTGTCTAACTCCAAGGCTGGATAATTCTGTCGATACAACATGCCTCTGAATAATGATCTTTCTTTACACATACACGTATGCACATGCACACACACACACACACACACACACACACACACACACACACATACATATATATATATATATATATATATATATATATATATATATATATATATATATATATATATATATATATATATATATATATATATATATATATCATTATCACTATACACCGCATGGCTTCTTATAATCAGTCAACAGAAGCAATTTATAATTCAAAAATCTGTCTATTTATTTCAGATAATCTACTTAGGAAATGTTGTGAAAAATGGTGCTAAGAGTCCTTTGTGTTTCAGGTCATCTGTCGCAAAGAATATGCGTCCTTCCAGTTTAAGGTGGCAGAACGTTTTAGATCCCACTCATTAAGAAAGAAAAATTAAATCAATAAATTAATAAATAGATAAAAATGTGTTAAAATGCAAGGAGAATAGTGTTAGGGTAGTAACGCATTGCATCATAAAGTTCAGCGAAGTTATAAAACACTGAATTATTCCAAACTTCCAGTTAAATGCCGTAACGATAAAACATAAAACATAACTTGCTGAAATTTTAGTAATCTACAAACAATAATAACGTGAGACATTGTTTCTCAGTACAAGTCATAACCCCAAACACTGGCAGCCATAACAATAATATCGAAAACTTTATAAAAAAATACCATAAAGGTGACAAATGATACAATCATCCCCACTTTGCCCATTACCTCATTAACATGACATGCATTCCAAAAACTGTAAATTACAGCAATTACATGTAATTGCGTGATGTCTATGGGAGTAACTTAACCCACCTGAGCCTTCGGGGATCAGTATTAAGCCTCCTGAGACTCATTTGTTTAACCTTTACTTCTTAGTTCGGCCACTAATTTATCCCCTACCTACTATAATTCTTTTTGATTAGGAAAGACCTATGAGTCGTATGCATACAAGCCTCCTAATTACTCTGGACATGTGATTCGTAGGACAGAGAAAATGAATTCAAGTCGTGCTGAAGAATTATGGAAGGATATTGGTTTGCATCGAGGTTACTCTTTCTCTAAGAACCCATTTTTTTTTTCTTTTTTTACTTTTTAATCTTGGTTAAAAATTTAAACTGGGTGTCTGATTCTACCAATAATAATAATAATAATAATAATAATAATAATAATAATAATAATAATAATAATAATAATAATAATAATGAGTGACAATCTTAAATTTTATAAAGTATATGATTATTAGAACTAGAAACAGAAGCCCTTCTAAATAAATATCATTTAACGCCTAGGCCTGTCCTCACTTACCTAACGATTCTTTAGTGCATAAAGAAATGTTAAGAGAAAAAAGCCAATTTATAGAGGCCGGTGTAACTTCGTCTTCAGTGAACTCGGGATACCAAACCCTCATTTCGAATATGCAACAAAACACTGAAACGTTCTGGTACCAAATACCTTGGGAGTTTGCTCCGCTGCCGAATTTTCCAGACTCTCCAAGAAGGAGGATGACTGATTCTTCAGGAAATTTGGAAAGGCTCCACTTGTACAACAAGTGGGACAAGAGGGAAGTTCTCAGATACGCTGTCTTCCTTTCTGGAGGGGTAGCAGAATGAAAATCAGACTTTACTTTGCTTTTTCTTTTATTTTTTTTTTTTTGGGGGCCTGTTATTTCTGTCGATTTGCCAGATCTACTCCTGCAAAGCGTATGCAATAGCTCTGTGGCACATGTCGTGTTATATTTGTACTGGGGAACACAATATTCTGCTAGGAAGAATTTTGTAACGCGTTCCTTTTTAAAGTAGGTAGACTCTTGGCATGCATTTTGTGCAAGCACAACGACACACACGTACACATCTTTGCAAACTCACTCAACACAAATACCCATTCACACCCACCTACAGAAACAAGTATGCAAATACACACACACACACACACACACACACATATATATATATATATATATATATATATATATATATATATATATATATATATATATATATATATATATATAATTTATTTGTACATCGCATGTTATGAAGTACTATCGCTTATGTAATGCACATCATTGACTTTACAATGTTAGAAAGGCCTTGCGAAGGGGAAAAAAGCAACACGTCAGACCTTTGCAACTGACATGAATATTCCGGTTCCCGAAGCAATCAACTGCAAACATTTAGAAGATCCGGATATTTGGATAGCAAATCGTGTCACCAGAACTGAAAAGGTCGCTTGTGTTCAAATTTAATCAGCGGATGGAATTTTTCGAATGCAGAGACAGGTGCACTGTAAGTATTACCAAAAAGGGGTTTGTAATGCCTCTTTGGTCTCTCGCTGGATCCGCTTTTTAGCCTTTCCTTTATCTTCCTGTCCAACCTCTCTAACTATTACTTCTTGGTGCGAGTGTGAGGTTCTCTCCCAGGTCTATTTTTTAAACCCTTATACTTAATATAATTTATTTTCAGGCTCCCTTTATCTTGCTGTCCAACCACTCCAACTCAGTATTCTCAAAGTCTTAAGCACTGACCGGCTTGTACTTTGGCCTATATTTCACTCTTGATTCTTTCTTACTGCTTAATGTCTTTAAATCATGTGTATAAATCGTTTTGAAAGGATCTGTTTTATTGCTGATTTTTCTAAACTTTCGAGACACTCACCAACCAAAGTCCAATGGTATTTTAAGAGTCACGCTGGTTTCGTGTGTACACTTCTTGCCTGAAACAAAACCAGGATAGAATTATTGTAAAGTTAATTTCGTCCTTTCATTCAGCCGCTATTCAGCTTTAAATCTAAATTCCGGAAGCTCACACCACTTGAAAGTGTATCTCTGTATAAAGATAAAACATTATTTTGGGAAAAGAAACCTAGTGACCTAAACTATCCCCCGTGGTTGTAAGTCCCAGGGGTCATATCCAGGGTAAGAATCGTTTCAACTACGTGAGATGCTCACCAAGAATGATGCTAGGAAGAGTAAAGCCATTTCCTTTATATTTTGGACGCACGTATGAGAGAAGGCCTACGGTTATGATGGAAGAGTGAAAAACATGCAGAATGTAATTTCGTGTATTCTAATCTACAAATGGCATTCAACGACTTGTCTAACGAATGATGACCATTTACTGAACGTCCAACCAAGTTATACTTTCAAGAAAATACCGTTACAATTGCCTGACGACTTTTATTGTTCAGTGGCAGAAGACTGAATCCCCTGCATTCATTTCTCCAAGGATTTCAGCTGACCACCTCTCCAGAAAGACAGAGCTTGGTAGTACAAGTGACTTGCACTATCCCAGTACAGTTACAGCCTGACAGCCACAGTCTATTACTTTCCCATTTCTACAGCACCCAAACCTCAGGTCTTTCTCATGAGTGTCTAAAACATAACTCGGGGACCACAAACTGCAATAAACTTCGACCTCCATGATGGCTGAAATATCAAGTCAGAATCAGATCAAGAGAAGTGAGTGTAATACTTTGCCAGTTGGAGACAAATAAAGAAATTATAGGACTCTAAATCAAGAACCCAGCGTCTCTGTTCGTTGATGCCCACATCAGGCCTCCTGAGGGCCAGCGTTAGCATAATCCACCTTCATCTAAAAATATCAACTAAGAACCCAGCCTCTCTCAATATTGTGTCTTCTACATCATTATTTTCCTCCTTAGTGGGCAACATAAGCACGCCAACAGATAGTAAGCAGTTTTTCGTCTTGTTATGAGCAACAGAAAAATAGAAATGATTATTCAAAATGATTAGAATCATCTTTTGGGTTATAAAATAATAGGAAAAATGAGAAACCACCATAGAAATATGAATGAAAATGGCGTCAAATATCAATATAAAGGTGAAGGAGTTTGTGTTACTGTATAGGCTTCAATGTAAGCCATGCCTCTCTCTCTCTCTCTCTCTCTCTCTCTCTCTCTCTCTCTCTCTCTCTCTCTCTCTCTCTCTCTCTCTCTCTCTCTCTCTCTGTCTCTCTCGGTTAACTGAACGATGCAAGCAGATGGTAATTCAGTTTTGTGGGCTAAAGCCTTATAATGTGCCTATATATCTCTTCTGATTCATAAACTCATTTAGGATGAACAATAAGGATGGTTTCTGCATGACATATATATAAAATATATAGATCTCCCGCTCGCAGATTTATGTTGGGTCATTTGCTCACAGTTCATTCAATGGATGTTATTTATTGTCAACTACTCATAACGAAAAATCCTTTAAGCAATTCAGGTAACCTCATGTTATTACAAATGGAATTGTATATGGTCCTCCTTATTTAACAAAGCTTGCACACACATAGAAATATATATATATATATATATATATATATATATATATATATATATATATATATATATATATATATATATATATATATATATATATATATAGTTATATATATATATATATACATTATATATATATATATATATATATATATATATATATATATATATATATATATATATATATATATATATATATACATATATATATATATATATATATATATATATATATATATATATATTTATATATATATATATATATATATATATATATATATATATATATATATATATACACATATATATATATATATATATATATATATATATATATATATATATATATATATATATATATATATATATATATATATATATATATATATATATATATATATGAGCTGACAACCCAGCGCTGCCTGTGAAAACTCTGAATGACAACCGATAAACTCTCTCTCTCTTTCTTCCTCTCTCTCTCTCCCTCTCTATCTCTCGGCCCCTGTCTCTCTCTCTCTCTCACTTCCTTTCCCTCTTTCACTCTGTCATTCTCTCCCTCTCCTTCTCTCTTTTTCTCTCTCCAACCCTCCCTGTCTCTTTCCCTCTTTATTCTCTGTAACACCCCCTCTACTCTCTCTCTCTCTCTCACTTCCTCTCCCTCTCTGTCAGCCCCTTCCCAACCCTTACCTCATTTGGTGCCAATGATGTCTTACCCCCACAATATTCTTTTCCCGATAGTAAGTCTTATGTATACCGAAATTAGGTATGAGAAGTTCGTAAAGTTACTAAGTCTACGGGAATAACCAGCCCTGTTTCACAGAAGCCTTTCCATCCCACACGCTTCGGTGCCCTTTGGTGCTAGTGATGTCTTACCGTCACAATGTATACCAAGTTTGGTTGAAATTGCTCGATGCACTTCAGAGTTTATGGGAACATACACACATACATGCACATACATGCCTATATACAACATATATATATATATATATATATATATATATATATATATATATATATATATATATATATATATATACATGTAAATATAGATATTTAGTTGATAATATAAAAATTAGACATTAAAGAGGATTTCATTAAAGAAATAATGTTCAATGTGTTAAAAAGAGTCAAGAGATATATTCTTTACACGAGAAGGAATGAGACAGAAAACGGGCCCTATCAAAAGACACCACAGACAAACAGTGCTGTAACAGGCAACTGAAACTGACCACTGCCTGTTCATCTGAAGGCAAGGGAATTGGTCCTGGCCATTGGCATATTGACAGGCTCAAGTAGATCCAGATTAATTGGATGCAACTACGGTTTTGAAAAAAAAAATCTTTATTTCGTGGATTTTGCATGTTTTTTTTTCCAGGTATTTTCCTTCCATCCAGTTTCTCAATTTTTGAAGACCTTACTTATAGTTACTATAGGCTTTGATGTTATTTAAGACTCACACCTTCCTTCTAGATTTGAGGAATTAGAGGAATCACTGAAATAAAGATATTTTTTACTATGTATTTTAACGATTTTTCTGTTCTTTTACTGCTGTATATTTGCTGAGGTAGAACAATTTTCTTTTGATATTAGGATATGTAACAACAAAATGAATACGTGAACATGTATGATTTTTTTTCATCAGTAACAAAGAACAATTAAAGAAAGATCTTGTAGTTACAAATTACAACACAAAAACAAAATTTCCTTCATAATAATGTGACCATTATTAATAAAAAAAAATAATTCTTTCATTCAATGTACACAGAATATCACTAGGATTGTTATATCTTCCACCATATCCTATATCTCCCATTATATAATGAGCACAGTGACCTTCCACCCACCCACCAAGAACAACAACTGCCCACTGGCAGGCTATGACATTTACTTTGGTTCTGGAACAGAGCTTATTGATATGAGTGTGATTCCAGTTTCAGTTGAACATGTTTGATACCGAACACGTGTTGTACCATACATACTTTTAAGGAACTGTTGCCATTCATACAGTTTTAATACCTCTGAATCTGATACATGTATGATACAAGTTTCAGTTGAACATATTTGATACTGAACATGTGCTGTACCATACATACTTTTAAGAAACTGTTGCCAGTCATAGAGTTTTCATACCTCTGAATTTGATACATGTATGATACAAGCTTCAGTTGAACATGTTTGATACTGAACACGTGCTGTACCATACATACTTTTAAGGAACTCTTGCCAGTCATATAGTTTTCATACCTCTGAATCTGATACATGTATGATACAAGTTTCAGTTGAACATGTTTGATACTGAACACGTATATGTCTTGTATCATACATACCTTTAAGGAACAGTTGCCAGTCATACAATTTTCATACCTCTCTTCCTGTTCAAATGCATTGAAATGGAAATAATTGACCCCAGTACCTAATGGTTTCAAGATATGATTGAAAAATAACAGTAAAACTTTTTTGATAATTGAAAATTTCAATGTTCAGATGTGGAATATTGAAAGTTTAATGATATAGAAGTAGCTATGTACCCAAAACACTCATAATCTCAAGTGGGTGATGGTTGAGATACCATTAGTTCTCCTTACTTTCCCTACTTTTTATTTTTCACACTAAGAGATCTTTCTTTCCAGTGTCAAATTGCCTTGTTACCCAAGCTCTAGGCACAATATAAGCACAGTTGGCCATTTTTTTGTAGTTTAGGAATCAATAGAATAAATGTATAATGACAATAAATGTATAATAACAATAAAAAAAACCAGAATTTTGGTTGTTTTTTTTCAGGCTACGCTTTTCTCGCCAAAAAAAAAAATCGTTTTTTTCCGACTCCAAATACAACCATAACTTAGTCGACATCCAGAGTCCCTATTTTGACATTAAAAGTTAAGTATACCTTAGTTTAACCAGACCACTGAACTGATTAAGAGCTCTCCTAGAGAGGGCTGGCCCGAAGGATTAGACTTATTTTACGTGGCTAAGAACTAGTTGGTTACCTAGCAACGGGAGCTACAGCTTATTGTGGAATCCGAACCACATTATACCGAGAAACGAATTTCTATCACCAGAAATAAATTCCTAATTCTTCATTGGCCAGCCGGAGACTCGAACTCGGGCCTAGCAGAATGCTAGCCGAGAACTCTACCGACTCGTCCAACGAGGAACTCTTTTGGCATTAACTGACACAGGAGAGAGAGAGAGAGAGAGAGAGAGAGAGAGAGAGAGAGAGAGAGAGTAACAAATATATATGTATGCAATTATTATGTTTCTGTTAAGCAAGAGTCGACTTAAAATTATTCCGTAGTTTCAAGTTTCCTCTTTTGAAACTTTCCACTCTTTCTGAAACTGTTCCATCACTTTTTCAAATGTTCTGCAATTTCTTATTTTACAAAAAAAAAAAATTAGCTTTTCAAGGCCAAGTTCAAAGAGAGAGAGAGAGAGAGAGAGAGAGAGAGAGAGAGAGAGAGAGAGGAAGGATCGGGTATTCATTTTTAAGATAACAATGTCTATATCTATATTTATATTTCGCTTGATAAAAAAAATCTAATACAGTGAGCTAATTATTTGATGTGTTAATCAGCCTGAACAAATGTCATCAGAGATTATCTGCCCATGAATATTCGTAGCGTGAAATATAGGCTTTGACTGAATAACATTGGTCTTGGTACACGAATTTTACTGACACTTTGCTTCCAAAGTGTCTTCAGAACTGATAGCACATACATAATCACATACGAATATAAATGAGCAAGTATGTCTACACTGGTAAACAGATATCCATCTTTGTATAAGGTAAACAGTTGAATTTGAATTTTTTGTTTTATTTGAACAAGCAAATGAAACCATTGTCAAATAAGCCTTTTAGGAATACTAATTTAGTAGTTGGTACCCGACGAAAAATATAATGTTAATATGGAGCAAAAAGTTTTAGGAATGTAAGGAAAATAATTTAGTAGTTGGTACCTGAGAAAATTAGGACTAAAATTTGTGTATATATATGTATATATATATATATATATATATATATATATATATATATATATATATATATATATATATATATATATATATATATATATATATATATGTATATATGTGTGTGTGTGTGTGTGTGTGTGTGTGTGTAATTGTAATGCCACAATGCCCCCTTAACTTTCTCGAATTCTTCGCCGTTTTTTTGGATATGCTTGTCACTACAAAGCCTTAAGATTCTAGTGCAAGAAATATGAAGAATTTCTGATGTGCGGTAGCGAGAAACGAACCTGGGCCCGTTAATCAGATCGAGGTATCATGAGACGAATAACTTCTTACGAGCTAAAAATCCCCCCTTTGGGTAACATATGTGAAAATATATTATTTCCGAGGTAGAGCGAATTCGATATGAAGCGACGTTTGTACCTTACCGCTTGCATATAAAATCACGGTGATATGATAAAATTCATTTATATATATATACATATATATATATATATATATATATATATATATATATATATATATATATATATATATATATATATATATATATATATATATATATATATATATATATATATATATATATAAGCAATATACCAACATACAAGGGGCAGAAAATCATAGATTTATGCGAAATACATCTCGTGGGTTTTGCGCAATTTTTACAGTATTCCCTCAGAAATCCTCTTCCATATTTCCAGTCTCGTGTCTCAATTTCAGTTTCATTTTCATTTCTCTTTGACTCTGAGGCATACGCCCTTCCTTTTACTTTATTTTTCGCTGTGGGTTCGTCACATATTTTTTTTTTTTCAAAAAGCTGATCTTCATTAGCAAAGACTCTAAAATAAAATGAAAAATCAATAAAAAATCAAGTTTCTAACAGAATTTTATTTTACAGATTTTCTGCATATGTAAAGGTCAGTTTGGTTCGAATATATAATGATAGATATACATTTTACCAATACAGATAATGTAATGGGAAAATTTATATGGATATATATATACTGTATATATATACTGTATATATATATATATATATATATATATATATATATATATATATATATATATAACTATATATATTTACATATATGTGTGTGTGTGTATGTATTGGTGTACTTGCTTGTGACACACGGTGACTTGCAATGTTTAACAAACCTCACAAGAGTGGGCATGTGTTTGTTAATTCAATGTTCAACGTATATTCACCTGTGAAGATCAGCAATTCGGGTACAGTCACCTTTGGTCAAAATACATGGGAGAGTCACGTGGATGGGCGGAAAGTTCCGTTCATCAGTGCTCTAGTTTGAAAAGCTTGCAGAGGTTTGGTGGGTCTGAGTCAGATTTCTAGGTGTGCCCAATGAAATCTATGTTTGTGTGTACATTGTGAAAAACGCTTACTGCAATGTGCTCTCGTGGAAGACAATGGACTGAGATGCGTGAAGCCATATATAAAGGACTGGACACTCTGGGAATTAGGAATTGGAATTCCCATTTGCTAGAGAAAATGCTGCATTGCTGTTGAAGGAGCTGTTTGGGAAGGACAGTGAAATTCTAAGCTCCAGTTACCTGTTGAAGGGGTGAGTTGACATTCAGTGCATTGACTTTCATTACTTTGCCATGTATTTTATCGTGTCTTTTATGTAGTTTTTTTTCTTGTTTACACATTTCCTTTGGTTTTCGGAGATATCCTACATCATTTTATATATGGTTGAATGTGATATTTTTTTTCGATTGACAGATGGGCAATGACTAAGATAACTGTTCAGACACTTGTCTTAATTGGGAATTTTATTTACTGACCCTGCCATTTTAATGGAGAGCTTAAAAACTGAGGTGGCGGAAAGGGAATTTGGTATTCTCCTTTGTTATCACTTATGTTTTATTGATGTTTGAGGTGATGGTTAAATAATATGCTTTATCTTGTCTTTTGTTTAACTGGTCTTATATTGGGTTTGCAAAATAAATTTTATTTTTGTATGCCAGGTTTGATTTATACACATCAGCTTAGAAGTAGATTTTCATGGGATTCATAAGAGCATCTGAGAGAGAGAGAGAGAGAGAGAGAGAGAGAGAGAGAGAGAGAGAGAGAGAGAGAGAGAGAGAGAGATGCAACACTCAGCAAGGAGAGATGCAGGCCATCGTTACCAAGATTTCTTTGGCATCTTCTTCAAGGCAGGTAAAATACTATATATATATATATATATATATATATATATATATATATATATATATATATATATATATATATATATATATATATATATATATTTATATATATATATATATATATATATATATATATATATATATATATATATATATATATATATACACATATAAATACATACATACATATATATATGTATATATATATATACAACTGATATTATATATATATATATATATATATATATATATATATATATATATATATATATCAAACTGACAAGACTTGATATTTTGTAAGTACCTTCATTAAAACGTAAAACGTTATTTGCTATCTATTGGCTGAAGGTGGCAAACACAAAGCATATTAAATAACATATAATGATAAGACGTAAACACCTTTTAATAAAGGAGTAAAGATACAAAATGCAGAATAGGATATAGTGTCTTCAATGTTAGATGAAAAATACAAATGATTATGATAAATTTTGAACATTATTACTGAACACACAGAGAGGTGAAATAGAATCACACAAAAAACCAAACGGAAGAAGTTATTTTGTTGTCAAAGAAAGAAAAATAATAATTGTGACAATGCCCAAAAGCAGTAGAAGCCTAGTACCCCAAAACTTTAACGTTTTCAAAAAATATTCTAAGAAAAATCAATCTTTCTTTCTCATCGTTACACAATAGGCTTGACATGGAGAGAAGGGGCGTCTCCTTTTAATTTTCACTCTTGCAATTGCCATCCTCTCAGTTTAGGGAATTAATGAAGCACTGAAAAATACTCCAGAATTATGGGACTTTCCAAATACAGAAAAAAAGTCCTGTGATTACTTTTTTTTTTCTTTTCTTGGCTAAAGTAAGTATACCTTAGTTTAAACCAGACCACTGAGCTAATTAACAGCTCTCCCAGAGAGGGCTGGCCCGAAGGATCAGATTTATTTTACGTGGCTAAGAACCAATTGGTTACCTAGCAACGGGACCTACAGCTTATTGCGGAATCCGAACCACATTATAGCGAGAAATGAATTTCTATAACCAGAAATAAATTCCTCTTATTCTTCATTGGCCAGGTCGGAGATTCGAACTCGCGGCCAGCAGAGTACTAGCTGAGAACGGAACCCACTTACCAACGAGGAACTTTGATGCCACCTAATATAGTATTGTCATTTCATATAATGGAAAAAATTTTACAATTAAGGAACGTTACCCCCTTATTTGTAGTTGTTTCAATCACTTGAATTTGATAAATTTGTGTGCTAACTTTTGTAAATATTTGTCAATAAAGTCTACTAACTAACTAACTATGAATTATTCGTAGACCTTATTTATATTTATAAACAAGTGAAAAAAGTTAAGTATACCTTGGTTTAACCAGACCACTGAGCTGATTAACAGCTCTCCTAGAGAGGGCTGGCCCGAAGGATTAGACTTATTTTACGTGGCTAAGAACCAACTGGTTACCTAACAAAGGGACCTACAGCTCATGGTGGAATTCGAACCACATTATATCGAGAAATGAATTTCTATCACCAGAAATAAATTCCTCTAATTCTTCATTGGCCAGCCGGAGACTCGAACTCGGGCCTAGCAGGGTGCCAACCGAGAACTCTACCGACTCGTCCAACGAGGAACTATAAACAAGTGAAGAAACATATGAAGAAACTTATAGCCATGATTTTGTCAAACGAGAAACTGTAAGTGTACAGTTTTGTTCCAGTTTGCGTTAGATGTCAAGTAGTCAGCCACTGAAACAAACTGGTGAAAAAAAATTTTTTTGGGAAATATCTAGAATATTCAAACATTTTCTCAACTTTGGTTCACTAACTCATTTTGCTGTTGTGATTCTATAGCATAAAATACTCGAGGCATGGATGGCTTGCATTTATCAGAGAGAGATGAGGTGACTGGACCCACAGTTATAGTTAAATTAATATAGGAATTATATCAGCATGTCCAGTCTTCGGAAACGTGAAGTTTTTGTCAGCACGGATCGTCATGTTAAAGTTTTTTTTTCACAGTGTTTCTCATTTCCTTTGTGTAAGATTAAAAGTATGATACAAAATTCAAATAAAACATTAAAAATCTTTGCTGTGATTGCTTACACATTATAAACCAATTATACGTCTAGGTGTTCAATTGCATATTGATGAATTTTATATCTGATAACCTTTATTCAGGTTTAATAAAAAATAACTTTTAATGTAAAAAAAAATACTGGTATGTTAAAATTGTATAACGATTATACATCTGTTGAATTTTGTATCTAATAACCTTTTTATTTACCTTTAAAAATAAAATAAGGTTTTTTTTTACAGTTCTCAGTCTTACAATTTTCTCCTTGTGAAAATACTGGAGGGACGAATACCATTCCTTCTGTATTGATAGAGGCTCCCAGCCAATCCAGAAACGAATTTTTATTTTTTTTTTATTTTTTAAATTTTCCAGTGGTTAAGATGCAGTCGATAGGCCAGATTGCAGCCTTGTAGGTGATTTTATTAGCATTTTATCAAGGTTTTATTAAAATTTTTTCCAACGTAATGTATTTTAGTCTTACAAGCATCTAGCGGCCTACACTCCATTTTCCTTCTGATGTGCTGATTGAAATGTGAACAAGAATATAGTGAATTGATTATTATTATATATTATATATATATTATTATATATTATTATATATATATATATATATATATATATATATATATATATATATATATATATATATTTATATATATATATATGGGTAAGGAATGGATATGGGTATGAATATATGTATGGTACAGATATGGTTATTGGTATGGGTATGATACAAATATGGGTATGGGTATGGGTATGGTACAGATATGGGAACTAGCGAATGCGAGTGATAGCAAGCGTCTGCTAATAATAATAATAATAATAATAATAATAATAATAATAATAATAATAATAATAACAATTTAGGTGCGTTCTTCGTTAATTATACACTTCCACAGAGCAACAATCAATCCTTACACAAGTTATTATGGAACTTTCCCATATTCCGGATTATGCTACACACCAGAGCCACATAACCAGTTACGCTTTTAACACTTACTCCAGCAGCGTTTCAGTACCAATCCCCACAAATCCAGGTGACTTTCCCTTTGCCAATCTCTTAATCCCTCGAAAAAAAAAAATCCTCCACACTCTCTTTGTTAGTACAGTTTGTCTTTTATATATATATAATGGAATCGAAGCATATGTTATTTACGTAGAGAAATGTAAGACCAGTTTGATATAATAGATGGTGTAAGACCAATATGATTTCCACATGGTTGTTCAGTATCTGTATTCCAAGCGTGCATAAGGCCTCAGGAACTGAGCAATATATAAAAAAAGGTTCCGTGAATGTAAAATGGCGTGACTGATAAGGAAGGCTTTGAAGTGTTTGTGAATTATAAAATGATCACGACGAGAGAGAATTTTTATTGAAGGAAGGTTACGGAAAGAGATGAGTGAAATTACTTAAATTAGTTTTTTAATTTTTACGCATATGGACAAATTACTTGCACACGTATTTGATCTACTTTCTAACTTATTTCCGAGAGAGAGAGAGAGAGAGAGAGAGAGAGAGAGAGAGAGAGAGAGAGAGAGAGAGAGAGAGCTGCTAATCAATTAACGCACGAATAATCATTAACTGGACTGTTTAATAAGATTTTGGTGATGTGCGGGAACGTTCTTCAATAGGGAAACAAACAGAAAATCAGTTTGGAAAACAAATATGTCGTCAATTTGTAATTGCTGATTAATTTAATACAGGCCTTAATTACGCTTCTGTTTTTTAGTCATTTACTAAAACTAAACGACAATTAGTCATCAAAAGATACAAAGTATGACAATGAAAGGAGGTCTCATTTGCTGGGATTAACAATTAATCTTCTTCCTTTATCTTGGAGATACGTCATTCCTTCCTTCCTGATCATTTCTTAGGAAAAGTACCGTTGAATCGGGTCTGAAATATGTCACTTCTTTAGAGTGGCTGCGTTCAGTTCATCATTTTCAATTAAGAAGTTGCTGATTGAGGTTCCGGTTTCATAGGAATTTTGATTGATGAAAACTAAACTGTGCGCTGACACAATCTTCTTTCTCTCTCTCTCTCTCTCTCTCTCTCTCTCTCTCTCTCTCTCTCTCTCTCTCTCTTTCTATATATGTATATATATGTATATATATACATACATATATAGATATATAGAAAGAAAGAGAGAGAGAGAGAGAGAGAGAGAGAGAGAGAGAGAGAGAGAGAGAGAGAGAGTCCATTTCACAGTCAAGTAAATTAGACCCCGGCAGGAAGTCTTTGACAAATTATTTTCGTTCCGAGAAAAAGAAACGTTTGGAAAGAATATGAAAAGAAATTCAGTCTTGGAAATCTCACTCACCCAGAAACGCAAATCCCACAGTTCTTTCTCCGATAAATTTTCCCCTAACAAGGGAAAGCACTTGGTGTCTAACTCTTGTAATACCAAAACTCCAAATCAGAACCACCTGAACAATCAAAACTATTTTCCTTTAGGTATTGCGCGGACTTCCTAAGGTCTGGCTGTAGTTAGCGGGTCGCGAAGAGGCAAGACATTTCTATAAGGGTTGAATGTGAATTGGGTCATTTGAATAACTATAAAAATATCCGAGATTTTCATGAAATGTAATATATATATATATATATATATATATATATATATATATATATATATATATATATATATATATATATATATATATATATATGTATATATATATATGATATAATATAAATAACTGAACAGTCTGTATAATATTTTTTTTTTTTTCAAATTTCAAGATACATCCTAAGAGGAAAATAAATGATTCTCTAAATTTGAAGTCCTTCAGCAATGTGAAATATAGCCAGTAAAAGTCATCATAAGAAAGACAAAGAATCAAAAATAAAATATGCGACTATTAACGACCATCACGCAACTTAACCTCATTAAGCTGTGAAACTAATCCATGCGAAATTCTCCGCGAGAATCTTTTGAAAATCTTTCTGGGGGCAGAGGTGACTTCGTCCACCGCAGTGTTGTTCCAAAAAGTTCCGAGAACTCCTTTCCCCTGGGAACCAGAATAATCTGATTGATCACAGTCGCCACTCACTTGCCGACGACTCTTATAAAAAACTTTGATACAACGTAATTTGTTTTCCACTTTGCTAAATTGCATTAAGAAAGTCGTGAGAGAGGAAAAAAGAAGGATTTGTTTTCATCGCTGAAGTTTTGTCACGTTTTGATTTATTCATGCCAAGAGCTAATTCCTTCCTGGAGCGTCTGACGGAGGTTCACCTGGTTGATAAGTCAAGTTTCTTCTCTTTTTTTTTTTTTCTTTTATTCCTTAGGCTTCAGTTTATTCTTTCTCATTTTCTTGTTGAGTAATGTTTTCGAAATGTTTTGTTAGGACATATTCTCAGATATAACTCTTCGCTTGCCCATGTTGGCTAAAATTCTGTAAAAAATGCGACCTTTAGTCTTCATTTGTCTGAGTTTCAGAATTTTCCTGTGATTTTTTTTTTCTCTGGAATGATAGAAGAAGGCTAAATCCCTTTCCTACTCCCACGGATCTTCCAACTGTTCAAAACACCTCCCTTTTCATTCTAACCGTTCAGGTATCATGCAGGCCCAAACATCATTTGATAATAAAGCTGGTTCCTTCACTTATATTCCCTTACCTAGCAACGTTTTCCTTTACGTAATTCAGATACGAATTGAACTCTAACCCCAATATCTAAAAGACAAATTTATATATGATCATTTTCCTATTACATCAAAACTTAAATCATTGAGGGCTGTTTAGTTCTAAAGACAGATCTTGTTAGAATTGTATTGTTTATTATCAATATTTTTAGTGGTTCAACAATATAAATTGTTGACACCAGTTAGAGGCGACCCATTGTATTCTATTTTCAAGAGTTTTTAATCTTTCCAAATAAAATGGTCAGTCTAGGTTCTTGTGAACTCTTAAAATTAAAGACTTCACAGATGTAGATATTCACATTAAAGAAAAGACGAGCCACATTCTTAAATTAAAGTAAAAGATTTCTGATTTGATTTATCAACGGAATTTGCTTTTTTCAAAGCAATGTGTAATTCTCGTTCAAAAGAGAAATATTCCGCGTGAGTCACACTTATTCCTTTTGAGAATTAAATGACATATTATTATTATTATTATTATTATTATTATTATTATTATTATTATTATTATTATTATTATTATTATTATTATTATTCAGTATATAAACCCTATGCATATGTGACAAGCCCACCAAAGGGGCCATTGACATGAAATTCAGGCTTCCAGAGAGTATGGTGCTAATCTGAAAGGAGTAACAAGAGATAAAATTCATTGCAAGTAATATTTCTCCATTTCATTTTTCATTTTCAGAATTTTAATTCTCTAAGGATACATTAAGTCCTTTAACATTATTCAGGTAAATTCCATTGTCATTATACTCCGGATTTTTACTCTCCTAATTGAGGTCCATCTTTCCGCTTGTTCAAGTCACAAGTCATTCAAGCAAAAGGAAATGAATTCACATCCTTCTTTCGCTTGCGAAAGAGCCGTGGAAATGAGAAGCCATTAAGGCTGCAAAGATTAGAATGTATTATTTTCTCAGACTAGTAAAAAGAGTATTTCCGATATAAACGAGTTTATGACTCAAAGAAAATTATGACAGAAAAAAATAAGTGATTGAAAGTGATTTAAGTGATATGAACATTTCCTGTTGCACTAATTTTAATTTCAACGACGGAAAATTCGAAGTAATAAAGAAACATTAGGAAAATAAGTATCTAGATAACAACCTTGCACTATGAAGCTCTCACTAGCAATAAATTAATCACAAAGGATGAATCTTATATCAAGAATAGTACTTTTAACACCATGGAGGGTAAGTTATGCTATTTCACTAGACAACATTGAATGCAGTTAACATATGACTTCATAAATGGGATATGCTTTGCTAGGGGTTCTTAGTTAGCAACGATCACTTGCATTAAGATCCCTTGGCCTGTTAGGAATAGCAATCGTTCCATTAGATGGAGACAAAGGGAGGGAGAGACAAAGAGTGCTTGGAGAAAGCACTGAACACTTCTGTTCGCTATTGTAGGTGAGCTGAGAGTCTCGAGATGTGGGGTTGACTTGGCTCGCTTTTCTTCAAGTTCCTTCCCCAAGCCTCCCTTGGGGCTTGGTCGAGGGTATCATCTGGGAAAATGACAAAGACTCGCCAGTACATAGGTCGAAGAAAAGTGGGGTTTAAGAACACTATATCTGAGGTCTGGCCTAGCAAAACCGTACCCCCTCCTCTATGAAGTCTGTGAGTTTCAAACTCCCACCCTTCGGTCGGTTGGCGAGTTTAGTTTTAATACAACCCTCGCTTCTTCCCGCTGTCCCCTTTCTCATGTGAGAAATCTACGTTGCTTCCCTAGCTTTAAGAGAAAATTAAATTACTATTCTACTAAGAGGCAAGGAGGAGAGGTCGAACAGCAATATATATATATATATATATATATATATATATATATATATATATATATATATATATATATATATATATATATATATATATATATATATATATTTTTTGCTTAAAAGCAAATGGATGTTACAGACTAGTACACACACAAACAAAGCCACTCCAACATCTTCTAGAAACATAACAGACACCTCACACGCCTCGACTGTCGACCTAACCGCGCCACGTCCTCCAAAAAGAAGGCATCGCTGCTGGGAGAAAGGGCGCTGGTGACTGGTAAAACACATGTACATACGCCCTTTCATGACTCGGGTCTAAGCGATGACAGGCAGGGCAGCCGATCGAGACTAAAAATGTGAAGTCTACCCTAAAGCCAAATCGAAAACATTTGTGATGTTTAACGATATCCAGGATAAAGAGCTTTCTGTCTCCATCTCCAAACTTCTTTCATCTTTCCTTTGAAGCCAACGCAAAGTAAAATATGAAAATATAAAATACGGAGAATAGTATTAATATAAAATACAAGGAGAATAGTATTGATATAACATACAAGAAGAATAGTATTAATATAGAATACAAGGAGAATAGTATTAATATAAAATACAAGGAGAATAGTATTAATATAAAATACAAGGAGAATAGTATTAATATAAAATA
>NW_027100730.1:605304-612804 GCF_040412425.1 Macrobrachium rosenbergii
AGAAGGCAAACGTGAACAGCGACTTCATTGGGCAAACCCTTAACAGTTTTTTTTGTTTTTTTCTTATAGTTCGAAAAATGAACTGAACTTTGGCCTGAATGTTGTCACTGTTAAACGAGCGCCTGCGGTCTGCCACGGAAAACTATGTTTACATACTAATCATTATTTAAAACAATTAAAGTAACACTGAAGATATTACCAGATTAAACTCAAATTGAGTAGTGATGCCACCTCTATAACAATAATAATGTTACGTTGATTGGCTCGAAAAGGAGAAATCCAGGGCTCGATTCCCCTGCGAGGAGGAGAGTCTTAGACTGTTTCTATTAAATCTCAATTTGCCTGCGTCGATTTCAGCATACTTTTATGTACGTAGAAGGTAGATGCTTGAGTCTGCTCACATCTAGAGCGAAAAACAGCACGGGTTGATTATTCAGCCTGCAACGTCTCAGTACAAACTCCTGTAATACCTCTGGTGTGACACCATCTTGTAATATTAAATTTTTTATTTAATTATCAAATGATTGACAGCCATGGTCTATATTATGAAACGTTAAGCAGTCTTAAAAAGCTGAATATTTTTTCTCTTAATGGTTTATCCATTTGTCGAAATGTCGTGTCTGGTCGCATGTGCCAAATGTCGTTTGTCATATTTGACATCACGAACCCAGCTCTCTTCCCTCAGATGGGCAGATGTAGGGTCTGACGCATATTCGGCAGATATTTTTGGATCAATGTCTCTTTGGAAAGGAATGTTTTCTTTCCTCTCCCTCTCTGGCTTACTCATTTTGTGGAGAAATTTAAAATGTTGATAAATCTATGTTTTCAATGTCATTGAATGCAGGAAAGCGTTACTTTCTTTATTCGGCAACATGAAATACAACCTATTTATATATATATACATTGAAAGAATTTTCGGTTTGGGATATTCTTATTGATTTATATGAAAAATAATTTCTGCAAAGGCTCATTGATTGAGCTGACTGAGCAACAATGTCTACAGAACTCTGCCCCGACTCTCCTCACAGTCGTCTGTAGTTTAGGCCATTTTCAGTTTACCCGACTGGAGGGCATCACAGGGTGAGAGATCTCGCTATAATTCGGATATTGATAACCGAGTCGAAGGAAGTAGCCGCTGAAATCTACCAGGGGAACAAATGAACTGATTGATCACTTTGCTGAAAATCAAATCAGACGTTTCCATCACCAATCTCGCCCTCGGTTCCTGAACGTTTTCCTCCGGGAAATGATCAGAAGGAAGATAAACGCTGTAAAATGATCTCGTTACAAGTTTTGGTATCGCAAGGAAAGTTTTTTTTTCCTCGTCTGAATAAAAAATAAAAAACTGAAAGTGAAGAAAAAAATGTCGATGCAACTGCCGTCTGCATAGACGTAATGGTCCGAACCACAACACCCCCCACCCTCCCCACCACACACCTTGAGGGCTGCCTTAGCCTTCATATTTGGCCCCCCCAAAAATGATCAGTCACCAGGAACCTTTCTCCCCTCAATCTGGCACCGTGAAAGCCACAAAGGTCTCAATTTGGCAGCGGACGAGGAACCTTTATGAGAATGTAGACATGAAAAGAGTCAATGAGGACTGTGGGAGGCAAATCAAACGTGGATATTCTGCTTGAAAGATTTTAGCTAACTGCATCCTAGGTGTTGTCGTATGGAAGAAAATAATACTGCAATACTGATGTGTTATTGCTTGCAAGTGAAAGTAACAAGGATCATAAACACAGCAATAAAATAAAATAGTCCTCAGTAAATTTCATGGGATTTTGGATATTTTCAGATGGTGTTCAACGTGTGTCGATCAAAATGTCCACAAACCTCTCCAGAAAGCCACAGGATTTCAAAATAGGTTCTGCAACTTTGTCCCTCAGTGATGCGGAAAATAAGGCCTACTTTCCTGTTCCCCAACACAACACTCATGAGAACGGTTACAAGAGAGAGAACGAAGATAACTCGGATTTTGTGAAACATAACGTAGCTATGATGATGATCTGAATTGCAATCAATTGAAAATTGACGAAGAAACCCAAGAGCGCAAGGCTGATGGTCTGAAATTGCACTGATAGTGGGAGACTGACGAGATTGTTGATGTCTGTTGACGCAAAGAATAAAGCCGTGCAGGTTTTATTTCTGGTTAACATCAGCTGATAAATATAATCAATAGGGATATGAAATATTAAAATTTTTTGATACACACACGCCACACAGATATATACACATATAGGATTTATGGTTGCAGGAATAACATTCGCGATACATATATATATATATATATATATATATATATATATATATATATATATATATATATATATATATATATATATATATATATCTGCAAGTGTGTCTGTGTGTGTGTTCGTTTGTGTTCATGCATCCGTCAAATATTGAAAAACTAACACGAATCAATTTCATTCTGATGCATCGCGAATGTTATTCCTGCAACCATAAATCCTGGTTCATGACTGAATAGAACAGAATGATTTATTGCAGCACAAAAGGCACGGAATACTCTTTCAGTTCAATATGGAAATATCTACGCTCCACCAAAACAGTGCAATGCTGATTTTCAACATGAAGTCCAATATCCTATTAACAGACCATATCAGATTTTTATGTGAATTAATTTTATTGACACTTGCTTTCAGTGCATGAAAGCAAATATATGTTATCGTAAGTTCCAGGAATATTTTAAATTTTCAAGAGAAAATAAAAACGGGTTGCGCAATGGTTAACCCGGAAGGGATATGACGTGACTTGGTCGGACTTCTTTTCCTTTTAGAAATGACGAGATTAATATTCCCTTCGGAACAGAGGCACCCGGAGGAATGTTTACGCCCTTCACTCCTCCCTCCAGCTCCCCCACAGGAGGGGGAGGGACGTGCCTGGCCTTCACAATTCCAAAGTGCGAAAGAGGAGAAGGAGAAGCTTCCATTGTGGTTCATTATGAACACTTTCTAGACGTCATTCCCACTATTATTATTCCTTGCACAAGTCCATTCCTATCTGCGACGAGAGGCTGGGGATAAAGAGCGGTACATTTTGCTGTCAGTTGAGTATTAGCTTCCAAGTAACAGCTTTCATAACTGCGAGGACAGTGTTTACATGAGCGATTGTGAAGCAGCATTCATGAGGGTAAAAGTTGCCTTAACGTTACGAAGGCTTCTGCATATAAAATCTAAAATATCCGAGTAATTCTCTCTCTCTCTCTCTCTCTCTCTCTCTCTCTCTCTCTCTCTCTCTCTCTGAAACAGAAAGTGGTTTGATTATATTGTCATTAAGTACTGATGAAACATTCCGTGAGCTGAGCCAATATAGTTCATGAATCGTATTTCCTGATCTGAACTAAAATAATCGCTTTCAATTTTTCGCTTTTGTGTTGAAATGTTTATTTCTCTCTCTCTCTCTCTCTCTCTCTCTCTCTCTCTCTCTCTCTCTCTCTTTGTAGGTTAATGCCACTCGTGACGGGCCTTTTTCATCCATATAACAATATATAGATGAAAGAATCAGTTCAATACGCCATAAATTAGAGATATTCATTGCTAGTACCATGAACATGAAAATGTTCCGATTCGCTTGGTTATCAATCCCGAGACCAGTCATTGGTTGGGGTCGCTGTTACTCGACTGATATACTTCCTTGCATCATCATTATTTTTGTCTATGGTCTTTCGTGATCATAAACAATAAATTGCCACTGAAAAGCAACAATACTTCTAGCAGTAATAGTGGAAATGTTTCCTCTGAAACCACAAACGGACAGTGTGATGTCAGAACCGGAACATGGTCTTTGGAAAGCTGACCTCTCTCGTGATGTATCTCGCATCATGTTGTGAGGCAGAAGCGGATCTAAATGTATCGTGTATTGAAACACAAGTATCCATTCCCCTCTTCTCAGGATCTTGGAAGCGCGTATACGTAAATATGCATCCGGATCCTTGGTGCGGTTCAGCGTTCGCATCCTGAGGGAGAATTGAGAATCATCAAGATTTGATCTTCTCTGCAAATTCTGAGCTGCGCCGCTCGCATTCGTCTGAATGGTCAGTGGCCGGGATAAAATTTGGTACTTTTCTAAATACGTTGTTTATATCGGTAAAATTGGGTTTTTGGAGACTGATAATGAGAGTCAGAATTGTTCTTGATTTATTCCACCAAGTGTTCTTTAATATTTTGCAACAATACTTAAGTACAAACATACATGCTTGTAGACATATATATTTTAATAGTACGCACCTTTTATGCATACTATTGTATTTTTGTCTCAACTCGAGATGAGATGTAGGTATGTTTTTGTGCGTTACATTCACACACACACACAAACAAACACATACTTGCATACATACACAAACACACGAACACACACATATGTATATATATATATATATATATATATATATATATATATATATATATATATATATATATATATATATATATAAAGGAGGGCATAAAGCCTGTACACCCAATTCCATAAGAGGAAATGGTGAGAGCCTTTGGGATCTTGCAATTCCTTCAACATCCGGTAAAAATAAGAAACTCTACTTACAACGCCTAGTCCCAGACTAGGGACAGAGATAAGAGGATTTACCACACTGAAAAAATTATTTAAAAGAATATACTGGTACTACAAAGCCAGAGAGAGAGAGAGAGAGAGAGAGAGAGAGAGAGAGAGAGAGAGTTGAAGGGAGAAGAGGAAGAAACTGCATTAGACATAACAAGTTTCCCAAGAAAGCTTTCATCTCAACTTTTACAAAATTTCTATTTGTTTTTTTTTTTTAAAGAAAAGGAAAAGTTCTTCCATTTTACTGTGTCAGTCCCTTACACCTGATTAAATTCCTGTTTCTCACTTGTCACTTTTCCTTTATGCGACTTTCCCATCACTTCAATAACATACAAATTTTTGGAAACATAATTCCAATTCCTGAAAAAACCTTTAGAGGGAATCGTGAATATTTTTCCATTCCATATTCCGAGATGAATTTGCTCTGCCTCGCAAGCCTAGAATTCTGCAGTCAATATTTCACTCAAGAAATGAAGTGTGAACTTCGCAACCATCCCCGAGATAGGTCTCATCAGGTCAAGGTCATGTCCTGTGTCCTGAGGTGCGTATTTATGTGCCTCGGCATTTCCGTCATTATCAGCGTGAAACCAGAAGGCTCACTTCCCCTTGGATCCAGAATTCCAGGAGCAGCTTGCATATATATATATATATATATATATATATATATATATATATATATATATATATATATATATATATATATATATATATATATATATATATATATATATATATATATATATAAACGCCCTTGGTGATAAAGATTCGTAGACATTTTGAGATTAAAGGAATGAAGGAATACACAGATCGTGAGTCGTACAGAACTGCTTATTTGGGATGCTGGCTTTCACTGACTTCATTCTTGCTTTCTGTTTCAGAGCTGTTTAAAGTTCTCACGACCTATTCGAATAATGCGACTGATGTTTTAATCAAGGAATCATACTTCCAGGAGTCACTGAAAAGAGAGATAACGTCACATTTGCATTGCATATTGCATCGTGCAGAGGAATGAGCATTGTGGATTGAGAGTCTGGATGCTGATGTTTTCTATTTCTTCCTCAGGAAAAACTGGGAATTTTGGTATTCGATCCGAGAGAATTTTTAGATTATTTTTTCCCCAAGAAATGTTTTTGAATACTTATTAATATATTCATAATGATGGTGTGGATGTTAAATATTTTGTAAGAGAAATGAATACCTGTAACAACAAACAAAATTTAACATGCAAACAAACATACATACACACTCATACACACACAAACATATATATTATATGTATATATATATATATGTATGTATATTGTGTGTGTGTGTGTGTGTGTGTGTACATATGTATATTTATACCTCGGCTTCACCCGCCTCAGACACCAGACAAAACAAGGACTAGTCGACGAATTTGACCCAGATGTTTTTCAGATGCAAGCCGCGTTACTTCCAAGACATCATTGCGATCCTCTAACATATATCCTTAAGATCCCATGATATACGAGCATATCCTTACCAGTCTTCAGGCTCTTCCAGACAACAAATATCCACTGACTGTCGTTTTGAGATTCTCGCCAGAGTACTGTTTGTTTGTTGATGTGATAAATGGTCAATACATAATTAATCAAAAATATCAATACATTCTACTCCTAAATTGGATTATTCCTTGGTAAAGCATCATCTAAATGAAGACTATAAAAATGACATCTTTTTCAGTATTTTATGTCTGCTGAATTCCCAATGTGCTTTCCCTCAGTTTGAATGTAGCATATCTGTCAGCCTCAGAAGATCATTTCCACATACTCTGTCATTCGAATAGGATTATTTATCTAAGATTAAACCGTTGAACTGCCAGACTCCTATAAGGTATAATTCAGCTTCTCTCAATGAGAAGTTCAAGAAGAATGACGTCGCAGACAGATTCCAGTACCCTGTTTCTGGATGCCCCCACTCCATTACCTGTGAGATGTCTAACAGTCTCTCTGACCGGTTTCTATGTCACCTAAGAGAGGGAGCTAGATGTGATGAATCCTCTTTCTTGCAATAGGCATTGTCTATCCACTTCACTTCATTCACTGTACAATCACCGAACAGAAGATACACAGAATTTGTGCGAATCCCCTGGGCTTTATAATTAAGAATGGTAATCTGACATCACTGTCTTCCCTCCGATGACAATGTGTTATTTACCAAACAAGACAGAGTTGACCCAAAATCAGCGCCGCTCATAACCCAATGATATCTATAATAAAGTCTCGTTTAAACAAAGAAGACCAAAACATAAAAGAACTCACTTTATAAACCTTGCACATCTGTCTTCGTAACGAAACACTCTTCGGATCTTGCTTGCTTCTTCTTCTGCTTTGTTTTGAAGCTTATTCTCGTCGCCTCTCTAAATTTTCCGCCTCACAATGGAGGGAGCGAGCGAGAGGTTTTATCAGGCACGATGAACTGAAGAAGAAGAAGAGAAGAGGGAGCCGACCCGAGCTCTCACAATGGAGTGTTTACTCAGGGAGCGAAGGCTTTGGAACACGCCTCGAGGGACGTTCATGAATGACGACGCTCTTGGTTACGTCAGGAGGGCTTCTTAGCCTTCCTGTGGTGTTTATATCTTAAGAGTTTCTGTTACTCGTCTGAATATAAATACTTTAGGGCGAAGTTAGGAGTTGGAAAATATTTTGTGGGTTTCTGAGATTATAACTTGATTTTAGACTTAATGTTTTACACTATTTTAAACACTTCAGTAATGGCACATTTTGTTTTTACAGCATTGTACAGCTTGGTTTAGATTTTCTATATATATGATCCCATATTCAATAAGACATTTCAAATGTTTATGGCCTTTGTCATTTATTTATAGTTAAGTTTAACTTTCATTTCTGTGTAAGACTTATCATGCAAAGCAAGAGACTGTTACCTTCGCTGATTAAGAGAGAG
>NW_027100730.1:617804-700304 GCF_040412425.1 Macrobrachium rosenbergii
AAGGTTAAGTTTAAGCATTTCTGATGCAAGTTGATCTAAAAGGTCTTCGAATCACATTTTCTAAGTTAAGAAAAACAAACCTAACATTCTCACAGTTGACACTTAATCATTATCCCTGTATCCTGTGGACCTGATTGTGCGCCTTTTTTTTTTTTTTTTTTTTTTTAGAAGGAATTGAGTTAAGTTCCTATTTTCATAAGTGACCGCATCTGAATTTCAGCAAACTGGTTATTTTATTCGTTCGGCCGATAAAAGCATCTCGATTTCTTATATAAATACTCAATGAAATATCGTTGTTAAGAACCAGTTGTTCGTATACTCTTACTTCCGCGGGAAAGGAACATTTTTTTTTTCTCTTTACAGAAATGGTATTTGAGAATTCATTCTTCAGTAACAAATATTTAACCCTTCGCGTGCTCGACGTATGAAGCATAAAATAGTTAGTCCTATTTCATCCGATGTTAAAAGACAATTTTGTTTTTTTCGAAGTGATGATAATTTTACGCTGTATTTTTGTATTATTAATTATCTTTCCTCAATGCAACGACCAGCTGAGGCAAACACATCTACCAACTTTCACTATGAATCTAAGAAAAAGTTATGATCTTCCTATACACCTCTGTCTTTCATTCCATTCTTTATTCCTTTTTTACGTATGAAAGAAATAAGGAATGAAATAAAAAAAAAAAAACTATCAACATTCATCTTGCTAGCTGATAAAATGAAAATATATTAGGATAATGGTGTTAACATACAAATGTTTTTAATTAACTTTTTACGCATTTTATCAATAACATAAAATGATATATTTATTTATCTAAATGAAATAGACGTACATCTTCCAAAGCAGTAAATTAGATAAACTTACAAAAAGAGGAAAAGAGGAAACATCAGTTCGCAGAGGGAGGAGTTGAATTAAAGCGTTTTATCAAAGAGGGTGAAAAAAATAGACGTGTTCTCATATCCGTAAAGGAGAGCATATGTAGTTCACGTTCACTTTCCCGCATTATGGAAAGAAGAAGGGGAAGTTGAAAAGAACTCATTCAATAGAAAAGAAGCACGGAACTGGAATATGGCCTGATGGAAGAAGGACCAACAAAGCTGCACGGAGGTTGATGTTTTTCATTTTCCTTTTAGAAAAAAAAATAGGAAGAACTTCGATAAATTTTTCTGTATGTTTTGAAGTTAGTAGGAAAGGGAAGGTAATGGTATTCTGTTTCATTAGAATAAAATGGAATGCTTTTTCCTAAAGCAATAAAATCTTGATAGCAGGTTTTATGTTACATAACACACACACACACACACACACATATATATATATATATATATATATATATATATATATATATATATATATATATATATATATATATATATATATATATATATATTGCTACATCTTCCCAAGCTGCCATGAGCTTAATCTAAAACTCAGAAGTAAGAATACAATGCACTGCTTAGCACTGCCTGACAAGGAAGGGGAATAAATATTGGCCCCTTCTTAAATCTGTTAATTGGACTTTGTATATCTTTCCAACTTTCCCTCTTTGAACATGTGACCGTGGGAAACCCTTTGTTTTTCAAAACACAAGGCAGCGAGGAGATTAACTTCTGGCCAGAGGCAAAATAAAGCAGATTAAGAGAAAGGTGCAGCACCTGCAGGAAAACATGAAATTGACTCACAAATGATGTGCACGCATAGAGGAACGGCACTAGCTCCAGCTGCACAAGGGAGCATTGTAATCCCTGAAACGAGGTCTTAAGAAGCCTCACCTAAGGAATGAGAAGTTAGAGACATCTGGATGCGAGTGAGTCACCATCCTTCCCTTTGCAGCCCTGCCTCCTTCAGAGTGCCATGCCCCTACCACGTGGTCCCATCTTGTAGGGCCTCAGTCTTCTTACCAGTGGAGTCCTTTAAGCCCTCCTCCACCACCATTGTCCACGCTGAAGCCACCACTTCAATAAGATAAAGTGAACTGTTACAAAGGCTCTTTTCATCCAGTCACGCCATTTTAATTCTCTTACTGAACTTCCTATTTCATTTCTAAGTGCCAGTATTTTCATATTATCCTCGCCTTGTTAGTGCAGTGTTATGTAAATTCCAGTGTTGAAGTAATTACATAAAATCGTGGGTTCAAGGCATCCTTGGTACCCCCTGTGCGCCGCCTTGTCCTATGCATATTGTACTGTGTCCTCACTGGCCTTTAATCTGTAAATCTCACCATTTACAGAGGGATCATTTGTAGTGGAACTTTTCCTTGATTGTGCTTTGCCCTTTGTAAACCCCACGATGCCCTTATCAGCATCGTCCCATCGACGGATATACCTTCAAGTGTTTATAGTTATAATTAATCTCTCAGGACTTACCTGCTGGATTAGTTCATTTCATCTTCTGGCTGTTCATTCAATGTAAATATACGTAATCTTAAAACTTACCCTGATTGTTTACTAACAACTGCCTTGTGAGTAAAGCCCTCAGCTCAGTTATATTCCCCCTTTTTCTTTCTGTGTTTTTTTTTTTTGCAATTACCTGAATCAACTGCAGTCAGATCCCAGAAAAGTATTGAGGTAAGTAACTTAATCATTTATTTAGTGTCTATAACTGGCTCATGATAAGCATTCCCCAGGTAAAATCGTAATATATATATATATATATATATATATATATATATATATATATATATATATATATATATATATATATATATATATATATATATATATATATATATATATATTTATATACGAAAGAGTAATAGTGCAATTTTTATGGATGAATGGTTCGCCTGCATGAAAACTGGGCAATATGTTGAGTAAAATACAACCTAATTTTTAATCACGTGAAACAGACTCATATGTTCATTAAGGTAAATGAAAAGTGGGCGTGGCAAGCGAACGTGAGATTAAGCGTCACGCTTCGCCGAAGATAGCTAGCGATATTTAGCCCTTTCTAAAAGGACTTAGGATACTTTATTTTTTATATTTCAAATAGCACTCCTTTTAAGTCACCGCACGACTAGATGATAGCCGCTGTCATAAATTCTTCAAACTTTTCTCCATCACCTTTATCATATCAATAAGTATGAACATTCACTTTCATGAAAACCTTTATAAATGCAATTGCATCATGGTGAGCCCAATAATAAATTGTATGTTTTTGCTGTTTAAAACTAAACCTAAAAAAAACTGGAAAATGGTGTGTGCCCCAAACATTCACCTCGTAGGCATCGAAGGGAATCTCATATTCCCTGTCAAATCATTTTGATCTGATTCTAATTGTACCTGCAACTCAAGAAGAACTTCTGGTGTCATTTTGATGATAGCTTGCGTCTGTCATCTAATGAATGTTACACTATTATGTCAGTCGTGTCCGGCAGAAACTTGACCGATAAACTTAATAATCAGGAACATGGGTCCTCTAAATTTTTGGAGGAAACTGAAAATAGTACGTTCAGACACTTATATTTTAATATAATCCTGCACTGTCAAATGAAAGCTTGCCACAGGCCGTCATAACTTCGTCAGGCAAAAAGGTTTTCTTTTTGTAAACTTAAGAAAGAAAGAATTATTTGTTTGGTGTTATCCCACGTGAATGTTTTGTTCCTTTCTAATAATTAAATGGAAGCCCCTGTAAATATAGATTATTAGATACATAACGCCAAAAAAACTTGTTTAAATTAATGATTAGACTTCGGTGAGGTATTCCAGCATCACATTATTTATGAGTTGATTTTATGGAAAACTGCCAGTGAATAAAATACATAATTATAGCAACTTTCGGCGTAATGAGGTAACTTTGTCAAATAACGCTCTCGATTTCAAACATTACATTGATATAAAAAAAAATCTGCGAGAACAATATCTTTTGATCCGTGCCGTCATTTTAGATAATAAAAATGTTGACGATGTTTGCTCTATATATTTCCTTATAAATCTTTGGATCAAGATAAGATATATATATATATATATATATATATATATATATATATATATATAGTATGTATATATATATATATATATATATATATATATATATATATATATATATATATGTATAATATATATATATATATATATATATATATATATATATATATATATATATATATATATGTTATACAAGGTCAAATAAGGTCATAACCTCTTACCACATCTGTTATAAGGTCAATGACATAATTAACTTATATCCCGAAAGGAATCACGGTAGCGATGGCCAGCTTGAACACTGAGCTAGCGCATTCTCTCTCTCTCTCTCTCTCTCTCTCTCTCTCTCTCTCGATATCCAAGTCACTAATTGAACTAAGGAATTTCAACAAAAACATGTCTTCTATAAGAATATAATTTATTCAGTAGTCTAATATGGCAAATGGTTCTGAAATCACATAGAAATGAAATGGGAATATCTACATAGCAGAATTGGTGACCCAAAATAACCAAGTGCTATCAACTTCCACTATCTGAGCCTACAACAAAAGAGTCAAAATAAGTCATACTTGACCAAATTCATGGTAAGTCACATTCCCTTCCATTTATTTGACCTCTAATTTAGTACATCTGAGGAAACAAAGGGAAAAACATAACTTTTAAAAAATAGACAGGGGATATCTCCCACATTACTAACTCAAACATATAACAAAATCAAAATTCAGAAAATCCAATAAAAATCAGAGGCATAGCAAATAAAAAAATGGGAAAAAGATATCCAAAGCATGGTAACGGAGCATGTTAAACAAAATCATTAAAACCAATTCAAGTTTTTTGAAAAACAAAGTCTCAGCTCACCTCACAGTCAGTACACAAAGTCTTCCAGGAAAGCGGATCTTACCACCCCGAAATATCTGGTCTGTACTCAAACTGGATAATTCACACTTCCTATGACGTGCCCATGAAAGCGAATCAGAGAACGAAGGGTCTACCGGAACCTGACGACTTCCGGTGACATGGCTAGAACATCACCCAAGGTACGATGCCCTTTGTCTCCATGGGAAGCCACACTGATGACAGGCCTTCATCAGCACTGGCTCGCTGAATACATAGGTACTGTTTCCATTTACCTTTGCCCAGAATATCTAAAAACAAAATGCTTAGCTAAAAAAAAACGAAATATATAAAATTATTATTCCAAATGTTTTTCAGATATAATTGATAAGTCCTGATGAGAGATAAGAGTTACGACAAAAAAATCGAATGTTTTTTTTATCTATAATATAGCTCAAAACTAAAAGAGTCGCTAAAATAAAAAAAAAGGATAATAGAATTACTTTTTATTATTATCCTGGCTACAAAAGCAGAAATTCCCTCGAGTAAAACGAAAAGGGAACTGTTAGCATTTATGGCATAGCGACAGAGAACACAGTCAATAAATCTTGAGTTATGACTTTATTTTCAAATCCAGAGAGAGAGAGAGAGAGAGAGAGAGAGAGAGAGAGAGAGAGAGAGAAAGGAATCAAGCCAAATATGAGGCTGATAGAGTTTCATAGCTCCTTGATAATATATGTAGGAAGTTAGATTCTGGATCCCTTCTCTGGATTATTGATCTAAGCAATAACTCTCAATACGCTGAATGTGATATCCTCATTTCAGTTTGCTCGATACGTTCAATGATCACTTTCTCCGTAACAATGAAATTTTCCACCGTTTGAATTAAAAGTCAGAGAAGCAAAGTCACTAAAGGCGATAATGTTAAAATCATGATTTCTTTTATTGCTCCAGGGGAAAGACAAAGCGGCCATTAACAGTCGCAGCCCAATAGCAACCTCCACCAATTAAAAACTCCGTGTTTATGTTGCCATAAAAGTGCTGGGTGTGAATATGAGTGTTCAGTAATTGGTTCGAGTTCTCGGAAAAGGAGTTTTGCAACCTACATAAACTTACAATGTTATGAAAGTTATGACAAATATTTCAATAATTTTGCACTTTAGGATAATAATAACAAAGAAAAGTGGGTTAACGGTTTGTACTCCGTTTTGAATCTCTAATATCTTGAACCTCTAAAAATAAAAATAATAGCAAACTCGGAAGGGATAAATCGCGAAATTCGAAATAGAATATATTTTCCAGACAAGATAAATCTTTGTGATTCCAAATGACTCCTCGCTCCATAAAGCACGTTTTTTATATATATGGACAAAAATGCCTTGGAATTGTGCCGAACGATTACTGATATTTATACCAGATCCCAATAGTGCTAATTTACTGGAAGCCCTAAATTGCAAACGTTAGGATAATGAATAAAAAACATGATTGCATCTATTTTTCATTCATTTATTCAGATGCTTCGCTTAGGAAATTTCGTTAAACGTAACTCTTTGAAGCAGAAATAATACATCATGTGCAATATAAGGCTCTTATGCATATAGAAAATCTTCAAAGTACTCTTAAAAGAGTTACGCGAGAGTAAAAGGAATAAGGAAGAGAGAGAGAGAGAGAGAGAGAGAGAGAGAGAGAGAGAGAGAGAGAGAGAGAGAGAGAGAGAGACTCTGCTTGTCTGTACGTTTGCAAAAGGCCTAAATAATTTATGCAGCACAGCGACCATCATCATTTATCTGTTAGTTTGTGTGTGTGAGAGAGAGAGAGAGAGAGAGAGAGAGAGAGAGAGAGAGAGAGAGAGAGAGAGAGAGAGAGAGAGAGAGCAGTGTAATAAAGTGGAGATGTGTTTGCTAAGTCTACCCCAGTTACCATCCCAGAATAGCAGAAAGTGTTTGTCTTTCCTCATACAACAAGTTTCTATAGGCCTTTTCATCTTCTTAATTCAGAGAGAGATGAAAAGGTTTCACTGTTACTCAAATGAGACGAGAGTAATTATGGTGTGTAACTGCCTCATCATAATTAACAGTGGTTAGAGAAACAAAAATCAGTTAGAATACACTGCACGTAGTTATAGGCGCAATAATGAAGCCAACTTTCGGCAGGAAATGTCATGGGATACGTAAAGTGGGACACATGATTCAGGTTTGAAAGAGATCCAGTTTTTTCCTTTGTTATATGCTAAACCTTCATCTCACCACAGCCACTGAACAGGGCTATTTTCAGGTGTTAGAAATTGATCATGAACTTTGCACCATCGCACAATGTCCTTGAAACCGAACATGTGCACCAATGATCAGCACCCAAGTAGCCTCTTCGCCCAAGCTAAGACCAGGTAGAACCAGGCAGCTTTTTCCTGATAACTCCGCAGGTGGGCGTAGGGGCTCCCCCAGAAACCCCAGTCCCTAACCCGCTGAACGGTGAGGCCATCTTTCCTGTTGCAATGTGTCAAATCATGTATGAGGCTGGATCTCGGGACCTCACTCTGGAAAGTCCAGGCGAAACCAACTACGGTGCCATAATTTGCCGTTCTTCAAGATACCCCCTGGCAATGAGGGACAGTTTGAGTTCGTGTAATATGGTTGAAGATCTTATTCCAGCCGGTATAGACATCCCAAAAGATCCCTCGTCAAACAAGTCACGATCCTAACCAAAGTCGGTCAAGGAGAATCCTTCAACATGAAAATTTGCGATGTAAGGACTGCATCTAACAATACCACCACTGGTCATACACCTGGAATTAAAATAAATGTTTTCTTTACAGATGTAAAGTAAACAGACTGAGTTTAAACCTTTGACATTCAATTCCAGTCTCTGTCTCCAATGCAGCGTTTTCTGGTGGTGGCATTTTTGCAGTCAGGTGTCAGTCCTTCTATTCAGAGGATAATCTTATTAAATTTATTTTATATTCAGGTTCTGGATCCCAGAAGGTACGCACTGATTTAAAAACATATATGTAATTATTCTCTCGTGTTAACACTGCACCGTTATACAGTACTTCCAGGACTCTATCAGTAAATAATTACATATTTTTCCATTTACAACGAGAGCTTTTTTTTATATAGGAGACACAAGAGGCGATAAAACATATTTACAAGTTTCTTGTGTACATAATATCCACCATCTGTTTCGTATTTTAGAAAGGACAAAAGACTTTCTAGCATTACACCCATTCATATGGCATCGTTCATGAGAACAGCAGTAAACTGTAGGGGGACAGACGTCGAACGAAGACTTGGAAATGTTTCCCTTCCTTGCACTGCCGTTTGATGGTCATACACACACACACACACACACACATATACATATATATGTATATGTATGTATGTATGCATGCATGTACCGTATGTGTGGGTGTGGGTGTAGTTGCAAAAGCTCTTTGTACATCCCGCACTGAAACATTTCTCTCGACTTTAAAAGAGGTTGCTGAATACTAACAACAGGACGTTTGTTACACCCTGACAGCAGCGCACTTCCAGGTAACGAGAAGCGTTTAGGAACCCTGGAGATAAGTATTCCTTGCTACAATAATTCTTCGCTTGCGATTTCAGAGTGTCAGCACGATGGATAGGCGGTGAACAGGTAATTACAGTTTGCCAGAAACACTCACCAAGAGCTATTTTACAAGGTTAAAGGAAATTCAGTCAGCTGGTGCTTGAATGCACTCTGAGGTTTTATAGGATTGGTTAAATTTAGGCTGTCAAGCCAAGCACTGAAAGGGCACTTTCGGCCATTCAGCGCTTGAGACAGTGGAAAGGGAGGGTTGGAGGGGTTGGACAGCAAGATGAAGAGATCTAGGGAACAAATAATGTGAACTACAAAGATCTAAAGTAATCTAAGTAATTGTTATAGAGGTTGGACAGCAAGACTGAAGAGAGGAATAGGGAATGGAGGTAAGGTATAAGACTAAAAGGTGGGTGCAGCTAGGGGCCGAATGACACTACAAACGCATTTTAGAAATGACTGCAGTGCACCACGTGAAGTGCACGGATAGATAGACAGATAGACAGAGAAAATACACAGATAGACAGATAAATAGACAGATAGACTATAACTTATAACAGACTTGGAAAAAATTCACGCTTCCAATTTGCTATATTAATGATAAGACAATGTTTAGTTTCATTTTCTTTTAGCTGCTGAAATTTTCCACCGAAATGCTCAAATGAAAACTGCCATTTGTATGTTTGCCTTTAATTCACTAATATTCCAAGGTTTCCCTGGAAGAGAAATAAACCTTTCCAAATGCCAGTTCTATATCAGATTCTAAAACACAGGAAAACTACTAATTCAGCCAAGGGAATTTTAAAATCCCTCCGAAACGCCACGTCTCGTCTCCATTGTGCATAGCACCGTGGAGGAGTCGAAACAGATCAAGTGAGACGAAACGTCACAATATCCTTCCCCCTCCGTCAGAGCCAAACCCTGGCCGAGCATTCGACTGGAAGCTGGCGATTAACTTATCTATCCGAATTTGAGGTGGCCAGCAGGCATTTGGGCAACGACATTCCCTCAACATCCGTCGTGAGAGAGAGCTTTAAGGCGAGGGGATATGTTTCCCCTCTGATGATCGAGAATGTCCGAGGGGAGAAGCGGAAGACGGAATTCCAAAGGGCCAGTGTCCTCTTGGAAGGGAAAGGCAATCGAGATTCGTGTCACGGAACCCCAGTAAAATTTATATTTGGTAAATCATACTTGGGAAACTTGGAATATTATATGATATCATTCCCCCACTGCAATATTAATTTTTTATTCCCTGATTCATAGCCTGAAAGAAAATATTTTTCAGGTGATTAGAGTATACGTACTGTCAATTATAAGATATGATTATTTATATATATATATATATATATATATATATATATATATATATATATATATATATATATATATATATATATATATATATATATATATACATACATACATATATACACATGCAACCAACCACATAATAGTACCATCGTCAGAGAGATAAACTCGATCCTGTATTTTTAGCCATATCAGTGCATTAAAAGAATCCATGAACTTGGATTCCTCTACGCCTGATTTATGTAACGAAGGAAGTCTTTTCCTATCACTTGTCACAAGAGTCGTCACATCTTGCTTCTGTTCAGTCTATCTATCTATCTTTCTATCTATCTATATACACAGCACCCCGCCTGATTCCCCAGGGCTCATATTTCCCCTAAACATTTCTCCCTCATTCCCCTCATTGGCAATAATTTCATTTCATTGCCTCCTCTCGGCAAGAGGGAGAGTCAAGCTGACGCCAGTCGCGCTTTTTTTGTTTATTTTTTCCTTTACATCGAGAGCGTTACTTCACTTGCAAACGTTCGTGTTAATTAATTTCCCCTTGGCATCATTCCTTGTCTCTTCCATCTTTCTTTTTTTTTTTTTCATCCACATCATTTCTTATCAGGTGAATTGGTCCTCCCTTGTGCGTTCCACCCCTGTCTGTCTGTCTGTCTCATTCTCCCTTTCTCTCTCGTTTGCATGTTATGTACCAAAAGTGTGGCTATTTGAGCCCAGCTTCTTCACATATCTCTACTCAGGACCAGCTAAAACCCAGCAGAAAATGATGAGGTAAAACTTCACAAAACAAGTAATGACCGTTCCCTTCGGAAGCCTCATTGAAAGTAGTGCTTGTGTTTCTTACCTAACTTCCCCTTCGTGGAAGTTGGACCCGCTTGGCATTGGGGGCGACAGAAGGAGAAAAAATATCTGTTTTGGAGCATGACAGCAATGTCAACACCAGCAATAGTACACAGTATAAAACCATTCGTAAAGTTATCATTATCTACTGTAAAATACACAGCAATGTGCTCTTGAAATGCCTCACAGACCTTATTCTATTTGAAATTCCTTTGCTACACCTCACAGTTAGAGTTGCTTTGTTACCTGCAAGCCCAACAGACATTTTCTTTCTTTTATATATGAAAAGAATTCATGGAAGAATGCTGATAAGTTTAACTGAAATGAAGACAAGAAAATGCAATCTTTGAAACACCTTGATTCCTGAAGGAGTTTAGTTATTTTGCTAGCTAAAAAGACGCTCTCATTTAGTGCTGCTAAACACATTAAAATGAAAAATGCGGTTATTCTGATGCTTACTTCTTTTTGCTAGACTCAGATTTTCAAATTAGTAAAATACTGAAGACTCAAATATTTCTCAAATCTTCACATTCAAAAGGAAAACTTTTCTTTTATCATAGTGAAATAAAATAAAAAGAAAATCAAATAACGAGTGTTATCCCACTTAATTATAAGATATAACAATGAATTGCTGACGATCACGTGTCATGAAACCTAATAATTATAACAGGTTTGGACTTTTTAAAAAGTTAACTTATCAGTATCAAAACTTGCTAATCATAGTGACAGTTTATTTACTTCATAAAAAAAATGGTTTTAGCAGAGACATAACAGCGCATATTCAGGAAATAAAATGACGTTATTTTAATTTCAAAACTAAATCCTTTTTCTTCCGTTGGCCGTTTAGGAAGTTGCAAGAAGATTGATGATCTATGAACGCTATCTCGTTTCGAGAAAGTATCAATCAATTAGTATCTGTCTATATAAAATAATAACAACTGATTAGTTATGACCGAGATAAATGAATATCTCGTGTCTTTATCATTTCTAAAAGAAATTTTATTTTTTTCATAACCTCAGTACAGAGCCATGACTTTTAGCTCATTTCTAAAATGACACATGAAATCGATGATGAAAATATAATCTAAAATAATATTACATCAATAAGAAAGATATATAATTTAAGTTGTCATAACTCACATGCAAAGCAGTATTGGTATTCCCCCATAATGCTTACAGTCAAAACTGTATATCTGTGCTAAGGAGACATTTTGTCCACGCAAAGGCCATCATGCATGTGACTCGATCCACCGAAATGGCGACTCTTTTCAGATGGCTGTCACTGTGCCATTTGGCACCAAGCAATGAAAGCAACACGATCCTCACGTTCTCTAACTTCGCCGACGATGCGGTATCCATCAGAGCGCACTTTGCTTCCGACACGGGCAAAGTTATGCTCCCGAAATTTGTGGCTGAATCTCATCACATATTCAACAGCCCGGCCCCAAACTCCGGCAGGGTTAATGGCGCATTCTCTGTGAATGCATTGCCAACATAACATAATCTTTAATCTTTGCAAATGGAAATTTGCAGTTGATAAAGCAAATTATTGATTTACTTTAAACGAAACAAAAATGAAAACTTCCAACAAACAAGCCCACAGGGGCCACTGACTTGAAATTCAAGCTTCCAAAGAATATGGTGTTCATTTGGAAGGAGTAACAGAAGGTAATAGGGAATACAGGTGGAAGAGATCGACTAAAAAAAAAAAGTGAATAAGATCATAACTAAATAGATGAAAATGAGTGGTAAATTATTAGAACACAAGCTTTCGTTCTGTATTATTTTCGACATTTTATGAGTCATCAAAAATGCTTGACAAACGTCACTACCTCAATCACAGTTGAATGCTCTACAAAGAGTGAATGTGCTGTTGTGCAGGAAACTCCTCATTCACTGCTCATTGCACTCACAGAAGACTCATCGCAATCTCGTTCATCCCTTTCAGCAACATGCCACTCAAGCTTTCCAAGGATATTTGGTCCTCGTCATTCTTCAGGGATTTCTCGGCATTTCAACCAATACATCGACATTTAGTAGACAAGAACATTTGCTCAGCTGTCCTCGCCTTTCAAGAACATGATTGTTCTTCATTTTCCTCAACTGAAATTATTTTGCCACGAGATAAAAGTAGTTTAACGGAATTAGGTAACAAATTGCCATTGCATCACTAATGTCGCTACAATGGAGGAGCGCACTTACAGCTTCAGTAACATTAAATGCTTCGATATTTTCAAGTGCTTTGCTCTCTGGAAAGGATTTTCGCTGATATTCTTTCTTATTACTTGAAAATCATACAATAAAATAAATACTACTCAGAGGCCACTCTGTTAAAGGTACAGTTTTAAGAAAAAATAAAAAAAAAAAGGACATACAAAATATTTCGAGTAATAGGTGATTTTTGATCCGTACCTGGATATAGACAGTGTAAAAAGATTCAAGTCTTTCATAAAATTTCAATACATTAATCTTCTGTGCCTTGAAAATTGATATGAGTTGGAGAACTGAATTATTGGCCGTTAATTAACCCTCTCCAGTCCAGACGGGCAGACCGGTTGTTTACTCCTGGGTGAACAGTTGAAGAGTTAGACGCATTGGAAGTTTCCACAAAATGCTTTCTAATTTTACCTATGTAATTTTTATTATCACTAAAGTGGTACCATTGGAAAGCTGAAAGTTTATTCTAGCGTATATTAAAAGTTCTCAGAAATAAGATAACACCTACCACCGTTTTAGAGGACCAAAAATAATTTTTAGCATTTCTTATTCTCTTCCTCTGTCTTCAAAGGTCAAAAAACATATTTTCTGGCTAATCAAATGTAATAAATATTACATAAGAGATAGAACATTCCTTACTTATAGTGATGGTAAATATTTCAGTCGAAATAAATTAATATCTTATGAATGACAAGGCAATTAACAGAAGCAACCATCAGGTCCATTACGGGTGTTCAGTTTATAGCCGGCGTTGGGAGCACTGATGGCTAGGCTCGTCATCATTTAACGTTTGCCAGTCAGTCCAAATATGTAACAATATATATATAATTGGGACCAATATATATATATATATATAATATATATATATATATATATATATATATATATATATATTAAGACATGCTGATTAGCTATAGGTTCTATGATGGTCCTGTCACTAAATTCAATGGTCGTCATTGGGGGGCTATAAATTGATGTGGTGCGGGCACCAAAATGTAGTTCTTCAAACGTGTCTAATGAGGACAATGTCCCAAGGTCGGTGTTGTTACTTTTATTGGTTGTTTTGTAATACCGGTGGGAGTAACAAACACCTGTGTGACATTAAAGGCAGTTTGCATTCAGTATTTGTAGCATAGTTTTGTTGGTTATTGCTGCAGCTATTTTTGAGGTTCCGTTATGTCGGATTCATACCGTGCTGCTTTTGATTTTACAGAAAATAACACCTTCTCACAGGTGGCACAAGATCCTTTTTTTCAGACTGATTTATGGTCTACATAATGCATACTGGAACAGTTAGGACAAGGTGATGGTAGCATTCATTTTTTCCCAGGTCAATGTGTAGCTGACAGGGCTGTATGAATTTTCTGTATTGGGAAGTTTGATATATTCCTTGCCTGGTAATATTGGTTTATTGAGGTAATAATGGTATGTAACTTCACCTATCCAAAAATTTTTTTATAGAAATTTCTGAGTGGCACTCGCGAACCAAAGTCATGTTCATTATGAGCCGCGTACCATAAATAAGAAGTAATAGTATGCTAAAAGTAAATGCTGATGAGGGGACGCTCGAACTAGTTGTACCATCCATGTCGGTCACTTTGCCCAGTGACTTTCTGGGATTCGGAAAATGTCAAATTATGTCAATCTATTTTCAGTTCGGTTTTAATGCAATCGAATTCAGCTTTTCGTACTTGGGACCGATGTCAATCCACCTTCACTATGACAGCTGATTGGGAAGTTTGTACACGTGGCTAATTAAGAATCTTTTTCGTCAACGCCGTGATATTTTTCATATCCATTTTACTCTACCTCTTGAATAACTTACAACTTAGGAGAATTTTGTAAGTGCTTCGTCCTCAGTGGGACTCGGATTGCTGCCTGGTTGGGTAACAACCAAAATACAGTGACTATGACCACTGAGCTATGAAGCAAGGTAGAAGCTGATATAGAGTCATCTGTGCATACACCCGTCGAATTCAGATTTTTGTACTTAATGTCGAAATCAACCGCCGCCCCGCCTCCCAAGATAGCTGATTGGGAAGTTTGTAACATGTGGAAGACTATGACTTTTTGTCATATACATAATGACACCATATATATATATATATATATATATATATATATATATATATATATATATATATATATATATATATATATATATATATATATATATATATATATATATATATTGTTCTGAGCAAACTTGTAGGGAAGAGCTAAGGCAGCAAGCTCAAGGTCATTTCCACATAGCTAAGACTGACCATAATCTGCCAAATGCTTAATAGTAACTAAATGTGTAGACGAACGAATGGAAACCAGAACTTCTCGATGATAAACCAAATGCCCTAGCCAGTGAAAGCTAAGTTCTGACCAGTGTATAAACTCATATGAAAGTTATCTTTTTTATTAATACCATTCTGAGTATAAGTTATCGCTTAACATAATTTTGACATTTTTTCGTCAAAAAAAGGAAAGAGATTTACTCGCCGCAGCATAAATGAATAATCCACAGCAGCCACTGGGAACAGGATGCGTTCATTGTGATAATACACAAACCGTGGGTCCCGTTCACGTTTGCAGTCCAGTTGCCATGGGAGCTCTAGCAACATTCATTTGCAAAGTCAATATTGCAGTGCAATGGAGGTTTTTATTTCTTTTCCCTTCACCCTAATATTTTTTTTCTGAATGGCAGTGGAATTTTGTTAAATTTACCAGCCTCCCTAAAATGGGCATGTGTTTGTGTGTATATGTTACTCGTGGCGGTGTGTTCATTTTCATCACTGATTATTTTAGTAATAAAAACTGGATTATACATAACACATTTAATGGTCATGTTGCATGATTGTGTAGTTAACGGACTTACGCTTGCATATACATAAAACACACATACACACTCATATATATATACCCACACACACACACATATACAGTATATATATGTGTGTGTTTATAAATGGATGTATGTACGTGTGTGTGTGTGTGTGTATGTTCCACACACTCTGAGACACATTGACCAATTTCAACCAAACATAGTATACATATGACTTGCCATCTGGGAAAGAACACTGTGGTGGTAAGATATCACTGGCACCAAAGGGTGGGGTGTGGAAAGGGGATGAAATGTAAAAATTACAGAAACGGGAAGGGGGTGACATTTGAAAATAACTGAAATGACAGATATTAGTGTCTAATCCATAGTTTTTATGGTTGCTTAGATTAATAGTGACACTCCTGATGCCCTTTAAGTCCAAGTTCAACCCTGATGGGGGTGGGGGTTGAGAAGGGGGTGGGAAGGTGGTGACATGTAAAAATAACAGAAACAACAGATATTAGTGTACTATATCTATTATCAATTCACTGGTACCAAAGTGGACTGACGACGAGCCAGAGGCGTGGTTGGAAGAGGTAGAAGTGCTGTTCGCAAGTTACACTACCACCGAGATGGAGAAGGCCTTACTGCTCTCCAAGCATATGGAAGGTAAAGCCAAGGCCACCCTCTGCTCACTGGATAGTAGTACAAGGGGAGACATGGCTGAAGTTCGAAGGATAATAACTAAGGCTTACGAGATCACCCCAGAGAAATGGAGACAGTGGTTTAGGGGCCTTCCAAAAGAAATCGGTCAGACCTGGGCTGAATGGGATTATCGCAAGACCTGAGCAGGTCAATGCTGGCTTGATTTCATGACGTGCACTGAGTTCGAGGACCTGTTTAACCGGATGATGCTGGAAGATTTCTTCCAGTGTGCTCCTGGGTCCCTTGCTGTGTACTTCAAAGACAAGCAACCCAAAACACTCATGGGAGGCTGTTGTATGGCTGATGATTGGGAAAACTATAATCCATCTTCCAGCACGGCTCACCGGCGCACAGTGCCACCTGGACATCTCCCAGGGCCAATTCAGCCGAAGAATGGGCCACCTTTCAAGCCAGTATGCAATTACTGCCATAAAATTGGACACTCTGAATCTGAGTGTTACTTTAAAGGGGAGCTATCAAGAAGCACCCACAGAAACCTGTTAAGAAACCTAATGAAACCTCTCCCTCCATTAACAAGCAAACCTCTCCACCCAAAGCCACCAAAGGCAAGCAATCCTATCCAAGAGGCCCCTGCAAAGACTGTGGTGATCCTGGACATTATAGTGCCAGATGTGCTGCCTGCCCAAAGCATGGTACCACTACCATGCATGTCAACTTGATCAGTACCACGTCCACCGTGGCACGGCTGTCTGACATTCCTCACCCTGAGAGGGTGGAGATTCAGACCATCTCAGTGGCACCCCTTGATGGCTAGGTGGACACTGCACCTGTCTGATTGGCCAATCCCAAGTGACAGCCAGTGCCACTGTAGATGAAAAGACTGGTTGGACGATGACTTTTGAGTGGAGGGTTTTACTAAGTCCATCCCTACAGTCAAGCTCCAGGTCACGACACCTTGGGGCACTCAACCTCACTGCATTGGCGTGGTGAGTAAAATTAGGCACGGAATTGAGAGTCTGTTGGGACGAGACCTCCTCTGGGGATGTCCTCTCCCAACGCCCCTCCGTTGCCTGGCTACCTCCGCAATGGAGGCATTGACTGTAGCATCACCTGACAAGAGCACAGCCACGTTGGAGGGCGTGCCACCGTCAATAGAATCATAATATGAATAATACGATTATTCATAAAAGTACTGTATTGATATTCAAATGTGAACAAACACACAGACTCTCTCTCTCTCTCTCTCTCTCTCTCTCTCTCTCTCTCTCTCTCTCTCTCTCTATATATATATATATATATATATATATATATATATATATATATATATATATATATATATATATATATATATATATATATATATATATATATGATCATTTGTTAATTTTATAATTGCCGGTCTTACATTTTCAAATATTTTCAAATATGTGTTTTCTGGCATCTTTTACCTATTGATACCAAAATTTCTACTAAGTTACATTTATTTTCCAATATTGTCTTGAAACTGAAGTTGATACTGACCACTAAACATCAAGTTGGTCGACAAAATAGTATATAATTTTTTCAAGAAGACGTGCCCATGTAACTTGGCTTTTGCGGAAATGCATTTTGGCAAAAGCTATGGTACTTAACCATATCTCGCCTGCCTTTCTTTGTGTAGTAACCAAGACAGATAATGAGTTTCGTGTCCTTTGTACACTCCAGGTGCTTAATGACTCACACTCCTGTTCTTACTTCTCCAGTCTTAATCACAAGGAATACACGGATAATTAATTGCCACAAACTGGTGCAGAGCAACAATGGTCACCGTGGCAGGAAATCAGATAAACTTTCTGTGCTCCTTAGCCTCGGTCCAGATTACAGTCCTTTTCACAGGTTTCGGATATTATATTTTGGTTTCATTTGATAACCAGTTCTCATACATCTAACGTCTTCTTCGGCATGTATTTCTTATGGTAATGGCTACGTGATTATGATCAGCTCACCTGATATATATATATATATATATATATATATATATATATATATATATATATATATATATATATATATATATATATATATATATATATATATATATATATACTTACAGTAGAAGACGGAGCTGCAGCTCTAGGTACATCTCATCAAAATAAATCGTAGGGAAAGGCATCGTACTCAGATCCATTTATTTTGCCGTTTCACTACTCATGGTCGCATCCTCAAGGCTAGAATAAACATACAAACGTGAACATTAAAACAAAGCATTGCACAATCCATAAAAAATTACGCAATATTTAATAAAATTCAATGAACATCAGCATGAAGAAAATTTCAAAATAATTTATAAATATCTGAAAACAGGAAAATATACTGAACATTAAAATTATGTACAAAATATCTGTATGATTCTAAAAATAGTAAAATTACATAAAACACTAAAATAGTAAGGTCATTCTGTTCCTTATCCTCGCAAAGAACGGCAGCGACTAAAAGAATTTCATAAACAGCTGAACAGAGGAGGATTGTTTACTTAAAGACGGAACTCTCTTTCTTATCATAATGGGCTCCAAGATTGTTAGGTAGTTTTCATTGTGTCCTTGACCTGTAATTGTAAAGTCCTTATCGTCAATATATGTTTTACATAACTTAGAGTGATTCCTAATATTTGATTGTTTCGGGGTTTGTTTATCCACTGCCCGTTCAAAAACTTATGCCCCTGTGAGAATCCACTCTCACTTTGGGTAACCTCCTCGTACAACCCACATAAGTCCCGTGATCACATCTCGGGTAACTATATTTATAAACAACATTAGATTTGAGAAGAGGACTAAGGCGGTCTTTCGTTTTGAACAGAGATCCGATTGTTGATGGATTTTTATGGAACGATTTGAAGGTTCAGCGCCGGGAATTTCTTCTTTAACAATTGTCAGGAACTTTTTTCTGAAAAGGTCATCATGAAAAAAAAAGGGAAGCTATCAAACATTTTTAATTTTGATGCCGTCAAAACTGTTGGCACCTCTATGAAGAAAGAGAATATGAAGTGAGGTAGAGAAAAAGGAGTGAAAGGATTGCAGCTAAGAGCCGAAGGGACGTTGCAAAGAACCTTAGTAATCTACAGTGCACCACGTGAGGTGCACTGACGGCACTGCCCACCTGCGGGAGAGTTGAGGAATTGCTTAAGCTGAAGATGGCAGACTCAGTAAAGAATTGCTTAGGCCGAGGAGGGCAGACCAGAGGTCAGGGCGAGGAAGTGAGGCATAACATCAACAAGTGTAAAACCTTCGGCCCCCAGCTGCAACCCCTTTCATTCCTCTCACTGTACCTCCGTTCATATTCTCTTTCTTCCATCTTACTTTCCACCCTCTCCTCACAATTGTCTCATAGTGCAACTCTGAGGTTCTCCTCCCGTGACACCTTTCAAACCTTCTTACTGACTGTCAGTTTCTGTTCCACCGCTGAATGACCTCATAGGTGCCAACGCTTGGTCTTTGGCCTAAATTCTTTTATCTTATCTATGGCATATAAGGCCTTGTCCACACGGTCGGTTATCGCCCGGCTGCGTTCGTCCTTCAACCGGCTCCAGTTCCCTTGGGTGGCCGGTAATAAAGTCACAGGAAAAAAGTCACAGAAAAAAGTCACAATTTTGGCTAGGAAAAAAGTCACAGGAAAAAACGTCACATTAATTTATGGCTTCCGGCAATAAAGTCACAGAGAAAAATTCACAATATTTTTTGGGAGTCATTCTCTATGTGATATTTATATTTATAGTATTTCGTTTATGTTTTACGATAATCCCCAACGGGCTTGTACTAAACACGCTGCAAAGGTGGATATATACCGGGTTAAAATCCTTTGGGGACACTATCTAGGAAATGTTAATGTGACTTTTTTTTTTCCTGTGACTTTTTTACCTGTTCCCTTTTTTTACCTGGATTCGTCAACAACTCTTTACCATATTTCTACGGACTCGCCATAACCCATAGGAAAGGCATTCTCTGACTCCCAGTTTTGTGAAATTGAGTGGCGTTCATTTTTACTATATCAGAAACTTAGCAGGTTTACTGACACATTTCCTAGGTAGTTTATAAAACACGCAGTGGACTCTATTCAGAAACTCTATAAGATAAATATTACAGTGAACGACATAACGCTCATAAGCCAGGACGCGTAATCATTATTCATAAAGGTTCCTGTAAACGACACTCTGAACTTCATAATGGAAAAAATCAACTCCTTACGAAGACCTATTTCCTCTGGGCAGTAAAAAAAAAAAAGTTAAATGAATCAAGCTCCGTTTAATCAATAACATGACCTCTTTTAACTGGAAAGTTTACAAAGACTTGAATGTGGGATAAGCAGCCCGCCATCCCTCTTTAAGCCAATGTCTGTCTGCAAGTACTTTTATGACTCAACCCCAAAAGTGGTTTTGGTGCGACACGTTGATGACATTTCCACCTTCTGGAATAATAGTTGAGGAGATTTTGATACCTATTTGCAGCAAAAATGAATTCACTTCTAGCATTACGTTCAAAACTGATTGAGAAAAGGACAGGAACTAGGCTTCTTAGACATATCAATAGGGAATCATTCAAGGACAGTTTCAACGTCTAAAGAAGACCAACGTTCCCTATTTCCTGCATTCATTTCCTAACTATCATGACATTGCAGTTTCAATGAAGACTGAGGTATCAGTGTAATTTTTTTCTCGGAGGACCAGGAACCTGTACTGACGGTTACATAGACAAAGGAGTCGATTTCACCACCTGTAAACAACTCAACCAGCTGCCTAACTATGTCGGCGGAAAAGCTATGTCTATAGGAACATTGAACCTGATTACCCTTCTGCTTCCATATCGAAGAATCGTAGAGAATGCGCTTATTAATGCCCTTCAAAATAAAAGCGAATTATGCCTATACAGCAGAGTTGATATCAACTTACACCTTTCTTGATGGGTCAGTGGTCAAACGTCACTGTACATCACCCATGGTCAAAAGTGTAACATTGTTTCTAAATAAAGCAACGTTTCCAATATCACTGGTAACGAATCACTTATCAGTTTATAATTCTTCTGGTTGTAAGCTATACGCGAGGTTTAGTGAACTAGGCAATAAACGATATTTGTGGCTTAATATTTGTGTGAGCATATATATATATATATATATATATATATATATATATATATATATATATATATATATATATATATATATATATATATATATATATATATATATGATCATATTTTTAAGAGCTCCACCTAATGTAGTGAACTGGATATTTTATGATATTTGTGGCCTAATGTTTGTGAATATAAGAAAACCCCTCAATAAATGTATAAGACGAATTCGACAAATTCATCATTAGCTACGCGTTACAAATTTACCAATCAGCTATCATGGTGAAGATGGGTTGATATCGATTCAAGTACAAACCTGAATTCGACAGGTGACAGCAAATGTCAACATTTATTATGGTGACGAAACATTTATTATTCTATCTTCTTGGATGTAAGTTAAGTTATTCCCGAGGTGTAGTGAACTGGACATTAAAGTGTATTGGTGGCTTGATATCTATCTATCTATCTATCTATATATATATATATATATATATATATATATATATATATATATATATATATATATATATATATATATATATATATATATATGTATATATATATATATATATATATATATATATATATAATATACATGATCATATTTTTCATAGCTCTACCTACCACACACACACACACACACACACACACACACACATATATATATATATATATATATATATATATATATATATATATATATATATATATATATATATATATATATATATATATATATAATAATCTCATGATAATAATTTTCATAGCTCCACCTAATAATATCGAAACAGGGATTCGAATATCAGGCAATGATCGAACAATACGGTCTGGTTTCAGTAAATTCATTGACCACTCTTCGAATTAGCCGCTAATTACATCACTTACGACAGATGTAAATTATTTATTTAATGCCACTTTCTCCTCCTACCTTCTCAATTTCCCCAAAATTCTGGGATCTGTTTATCACTGCAAGCCTTGAATCCATATGGCAAATCGCCGAAGGTGACCTTTCACCGTAGTGGATTACGAACCTACGCACCTTTGATTATTAGTAATAATAAATTTAATTATAAAAATTACCTTGCATTCATTGATGCGAGTTAATCAGCTCACCGTTGAATCGCCTCAACGAAAGTGTTCTATGCTATTTTTGTCTGTGACCGTGTCATTGTGACGCCACGTTACATTAACCAATAATAATGATAATAATATCCTTTGTTTCAGCTCCGGGTCATAGAACGCTAAGATGAACACAGTATACTAAATTAAGTACGCTAGAAATAAAAAGTAATATTCATGAACTCTTATGCCCAAGCACTGCTAATAATCATAATAATAATTCCAGATAAAGACCAAACACCGATGCATAATTCAGGTAGTTCGCTAGAAAGGAAGAGTAAATGGAAAATCTCCATAATAATAATAATAATAATAATAATAATAATAATAATAATAATAATAATTTTTTTTCAGATGGGCTAACTACTGATACATAATTGGGGTAGTTCACTAAAAAGGAAGAGTGCCCGGCAACTCTCAATAATAATAATAATAATAATAATAATAATAATAATAATAATAATAATGGGCCAACTTTTTTAAAAGGAAGAGTGCCCGGCAACTCTCAATATAATAATAATAATAATAATAATAATAATAATAATAATAAATAATAATAATAATAATAATAATAATTTTTTTCAGATGGGCTAACTACTGATACATAATTGGGGTAGTTCACTAAGAAGGAAGAGTGCCCGGCAACTCTCAATAATAATAATAATAATAATAATAATAATAATAATAATAATAATAATAATAATAATAATTTCTGTCGATTTTCTGATCATCGCCTTAAACTTCTTCGGTGGCGAGGGGGCGATAAAGCGACGTCCCACAAACAGGCAGTTGCAGCGGTCGTTGGCTGTTATCCTCAAGAACAGCTTGTTTCAGCGTCGTAGAGTCCCCGGCTCCGTTAGACAGGTTTCGTTGATACTAACTCGACTTTCTCGTTCATTAGCGTTTGGGATCTCGGCCGTGCTGTACTTGACGATCGTTGACTTTGCTTTGTTTCACTTTGGTTTTGTGTGCAGTCTTCCACAGGGATGATTTCCTCTCTGACGGGCCCTTGTACGTGTTCAAAGTAAGGTACTTAAATTTTATAATTGTCTTTGTGTTTTCTCGTCAGTATCGTAGCTCCTGCCAAATAGTCTTTAATTCCTTTTTAAAGTTTCTTTCTTCATTTCAGGCGGTATTTTGTTGTATAGTTTTGGTGCGCCGTGTACAAATGCTCTCTAGCCTGACTTGCAATTTGTTCCAGGTTCAAAAAGCCTTTTATGCTTCACTTGGATGCCTTTAGGATATTCATTTGAGGTCTAAAGAAGCTTGAGCAATTTCTCATATGTCGTATTGTGAACAGACTTTGCAAGAATTGAGGAGTGAAGGCGTTTTTCAAGGTTTGGGTTGGCGATATATTTCTTAAATATTTAGATTGTCGTACTTTATCTATGACATACAGTTGTCGTATGAAAGGTTTCAGTTTGCGGGTTTTGTATCTTCAAATATTGGTGTTTTCGATTTTTTGTTTTAAATTCCGACAATTTCGACAATAACTGTAAACATTTATTGTTGTAGATTGTCCTTCAACATGGTATTTAAGACTTTCGAAGCCAATTTATTACTAAGCTGAACTAGAACGCTTTGAGTGGTAATTCTGTGCACTTAGGTTTTAAGCTAGCAATCTTGTGCAGTGATGCGGGTGTTTTCATTTTAATTATATGCTGCAATGGACAGTCTTACGATGCAATGGGGTTTAAAAGTGGAGGATTAGTGTTAACTAGACTACCATAGCCTTCCTAATAGCGGGTATATAAAGTTTATTTTAACTTTAATTATTGTAGGGTTAAGTGGCAAACTAGCCATAACACTTTATCAGTATTTATAAAACCTTGCCGCCTCCGTATTCTGAAACTTTCGGATGGCCCAGCTGATTGTAACCAATAGTCAGCCTTTGGTTCTTTCCACTTGCAAGAACATTTTGGGGTTTAATATATACAAATTTTCTTATTTCAGGTCAGGGTGTGTCATTAAGTACGCGTGCCACAATGAGTTGTCTAAGATGTACCGATACCTTACGACTAAACAGGATTAATGGGTGAGTAAGTGTTTTTTTTTAGTGACTTGAGCAGCCCCTCGAACATTTTTTAGTTTAGTTTTTTTTTCAGAATCAAGAAAAGTAATTTTTCATTTTAAGTTTAGGCTTTGTTTTAATGCATTTGGTTTATTTTTTGAGTTTTCAAAACCTTAGTTTTGATGAATTTTTAAAGTTTTATTTTTTAAAAATTGAAAATTGCAAAGTTAAAACTTTTCCAGTTTTCTACATTTCAAGAAATTCTAGAACTTATTTCAGCTTCAGAACTTTTGTTTTAGAGTATTTAATTTTATTTAGTTTACTTATAGTTTAGCATCAAAAGTTTGCGTGTGGTTGTGGGAGTTTGTGGAGTTTGTGTGAGGTAATTTTTGAAAGTTTGTAGGTTAGTAGTTTTAAACTTTTTAAAAATTTGTTTTAACTTTTGCATTTCGTGGTTTGGTCTTGTAATTTCAGCTAGTTTTGTTCTTTAGAATTAACAAAGTTTAGTGAAGTCTCTATTTTGGAATTTTGAAGTTTTTGAGCACTAACAATTTTTAAATGAGTAATTATTTCAGCTTCAAAAGTTTAATGTGGAAGGTAATTTTTGAAAGTTTGTAGAGAAACTATTTTTTTTTTTTAGGTTAGTGGATTTAAACAATTTGTTTTAAAACTTTTGCCTTACGTGGTTTGGTCTTGTAATTTCAGCAAGTTTTGTTTTTTAGAATTAACAAAGTTTAGTGAAGTCTGTTTTGGAATTTTGAAGTTTTTGAGCAGTAACACTTTTTAAAGCTCATGAATAATTATTTCAGCTTTGTAAATTGAGTTTTGCGTGTAAATTGAGTCTTTGAGTTTTTTGTAGTTTAGTCAAATTGAGTTTTGCGTGTAAATTGAGTTTTGCGTGTAAATTGAGTTTTGCGTGTAAATTGAGTTTTGCGTGTAAATTGAGTTTTGCGTGTAAATTGAGATTTCTTTGTTTTTAGAATTTGCGTGTAAATTGAGTTTTGGTTTAAATTGAGTCTTGAGATTTTTAGGTGTAAATTGAGTTTGTAAAGCTTTGAGATTTTGCGTGTAAATTGAGTCTTGAGATTTGCGTGTAAATTGAGATTTGCGTGTAAATTGAGATTTGCGTGTAAATTGAGATTTGCGTGTAAATTGAGATTTGCGTGTAAAGCGTGTAAATTGAGATTTGCGTGTAAATTGAGATTTGCGTTAAAGCGTGTAAATTGAGTTTGCTTTGAGTTTGCATTAAAGCGTGAGTTTGCTTAAAGCGTGTAAATTGAGTCTTGCGTGTAAATTGAGTCTTGCGTGTAAATTGAGTCTTGCGTGTAAAGCGTGTAAATTGAGATTTGCGTGTAAAGCGTGTAAATTGAGATTTGCGTGTAAAGCGTGTAAATTGAGATTTGCGTGTAAAGCGTGTAAATTGAGATTTGCGTGTAAAGCGTGTAAAAGATTTATGCGTGTACGTGTAAATTGAGTCTTGCGTGTAAAAACGTGTAAATTGAGTCTTGCGTGTAAAAACGTGTAAATTGAGTTTTTCTTTGCCCACTTCCCAAGTCCACCTTTGCCGGGGTGGCGGTGCCACCTGGCAGGCAAAGGTGGACTTAGAGTTGTGCATGGTGACTTGGGTCACCATGCACAACAGGAAGTTCAAAAACAAGCATGGTGACTTAGTCACCATGCACAATAGGTATTTCAAACCAACCAACTTCTAACTTGTTAGAACTGCAAGGTTGATAGTTTTCGTGTAGCTAGGACTTAATGGGAAGTTAGATATAGAACTTTAAATATAGGATAGGATAGAATAGGGTATAGAATGTGCTAATTTTATATAGATGCAGGGGTTAGGATAAAGATAATAAACGTTCTAGTCTCTTAAGGATGCTGGGAATAGACTGGGGTAAAAAACGTGATAGTCAGACCTAGGGAGACATTTGACATTGTAAATACCAGAGGGTATTACAGTACTTGAGCCCTTTGTTTGGTATTAGATGTAAGTTTGAATGTATTAATGCAACTGAGAATTGGGTAGGGTAATTGTCTGACATACTTTTATAACTTAGAATTTCATTCCCACTAGTAAGTCGGAACTAGACGGGTAATAGGTGGCTCTTAATTTTTTTCTAAGAGGCCTGTGTCTTGGGTTTTTAAAGAATATTTTTGACACTGTATTTGTCAGGTATTCTAATAGGCTGGTTAATAATGGAAATTGTAATACAAATTTGGGCAGTCTTGTTAATGTTCAGTCAACGTGCTCAACACTCCCACCCTCCCCCTCTTACTCTTCAAGCAAAGCTTTCGTTAGGAAATCGACAGTTCTGATTGCATTGCATATTTTCATTGACTCGTACCTTCATCCACCTTTCCTCCAGCGCCGAAGCTTGCTTCGGGAACCCCTTTCTTATTCTGAATTCCCATACTTAATTTTTCGCCCCTTGGGGTTGTGCAGTTTCAATTCCCTTTAGACTGGATACTAAATTACGTAAGTTGCCAGATAGTGTTCGCATTGCATGGCACCTTGCATAGTTATGCAGCACTAAAGTTAGATGCGATTGTGTAAGATTGGTGCCCTATTAAATGTCTTAAAGGATGGCTCTTTATCCTATCTTTTTGGGAGTTTGAAGGAACAATAGTAATATATGGGATTGTTAATGTGAAAATTGATGGCAGTTTGAAGTAATACTTATACAGTACATGGGATTATTAATGGGAAAGTTTACTCATACGATATAGTATTAATTATAATAACTTTAGAATAGCTGCTGGGGCTAACTGGACAGGCTATTTTCACTAAGAGGGTAAGATATGTCATGGAAACTTTTAGTGCATTCTAAAACCAAACTACTTTTCTTATGCACAGGCTCTTGGTGTAGCTGCCACAGACCATAACGCCGACACTAATACTAATGGAAAGCAACGCTTCTCGTTAACAGAATATCCTGGGAGGGTTCGAAGCGCTCAGAATTGTTACCCAGACAACTAGAACTCGCCTTCTAGACGCTATGCATGTCCTGTGACGGTTCGAAGCGCACTAAATTCAGTTACCCTGACAACTAGAACTCAACTTCTAGACGCTGTGCATATCCTGTGAGGATTCGAAGCACTTCAAATTCGGTTACCCAGACAAGCAAAACTCAATTTGTAGACTCTGCGCATATCCTGTGAGGATTCGAAGTGCTCTAAATTCGGTTACCCAGAAAACTAGAACTTGTAGTTGCTGTGCTCTGCCTACTATTCAATTTTTTAATCTGACTACTTTGGATATGTAATATATTTACGTGCATGAAGACCAGAATATATATTGTCTGTAAACCATTGTCCATTTCTTTAACCCCAAAATGTCATGTGATGGCGAGACTTTGTAATACTTCTTGAAAGACAAAGAATGTCCTATGAAATCGAAGGAATGGTAGTTACTGATTGGTTGGTTAACAGGAACGGTAGTTACTGATTGGTTGGTTAACAGAAGTAAGATGGGGAAATTGGTGTGAGAAATAAAGTAGCTGTAATGGTTTTTAATTTGGATGAGATTCTAGTTTATTACTATTGAATTTTGCAATAGTCTATGCAGATTTAAACTTCCTATTAAGCAAAGTGGTATTGTATTTTGACCCCTCTGATGACAAGAATAATCAATGTTCATTAAGATCATTCCTTACGATCTGGAGATCGCATTCGGCTGAGAATGCTTGTAAAGGGGACTTGAGCGATTGTAGTTGGAAGTGAAAATTCACTTTGACATGAGGTACCGCCAAGAATATATTTTAAGGATCTTAGGGGTTGAATTGAGTCCAAATTGCTATGTAAAGGTTATAGTTAGTTTGTAAAAGTTTAGTTAGGCAGTTTTCAGGCAGTCCTGTTTTCTTATGCCTATAAATTGTGAATTTGTCCCGAGAACGTCATTGTAATTTGTCCCGAGGGCGTCATTGCTTATGCCTATAAATTGTGTAATTTGTCCCGAGGGCGTCATTGCTTATGCCTATAAATTGAAGCCACTGACTGTCGGTGATTACTACAACACGGCTGTAGCGTTGGACTTGTCGGGCTGTAGCGCTGGACTTGTCGGGCAAGTGAGGCGATAGTAATGCAGGATTTTTGCATAATGCGTAGTTTAATTAGTTGGTGGCCGTGTCTCTGGCTCTAAAGTTTTTGCATGTTAAAACTGCTCAAATTCGTGAGGAAAGGGGTTGTGCTTCTGGTCCTTAGTTTTGCCAATCTCTTGGTAATACTTCGTTTTAGAACTGCGAGTAAATTGGGTTCGCTTTAGAATTGAGAGCACTAGGACAAAACCTTAGGAAAATGGTCTTCCTTTTATCCTGGCAACGATCCACAGACTTCGGATAGCTAAGGCTAGTCACCTAATTCTGGCTTTACATTTGGTTTTCGTTTATGCACCGCCACGAAACTTCATTCTTCAATGTCTATACAAAAAAAAGCCAGAAAATATCGAGAACCTTTTTCGTCGGTTTGTTTCAGATTTCCTTCCATGGCCGCCGAGTAATAACTAGTCCTGATAACTACTGTCTATTGACCAGCTAACTACCGAGTTATCTGCCAACCGATGACAAGTTTATGACCACGTGAAAACATGTCATCAAATGCTTGTCCCTCAAATTCCCATTATTCTGATTCGCCCAAATGACTGGTGCCAATTTGCTGGATTTTGATATTTTGTCGCCCAAACGATATAATGAGTAGTCGCCCAAATGGCATATTGACTAATACCCAAATTCGCCCAAAGGAAATGCGCCCGAAGGGGCACATTAAGTTATGGTGGGCGGCAATAAAATCACAAGAATAACGTCACAAAAAATAAAATTTTATGGCAATGGTGAAAATCAGAACAAATTATATTAGGTAATCTGTTTGTATATTTTTTTTCTGTAAATGTTCTGAAGTGTAAAATACAAAATTTAGTAAAATCAAAGTATTATATACATCCTAGATAAATATTCTAAGCAAAAATATTGCAATGATATACTTAACTACTGCAAATGAAAGCTGATTCCTTGCGATGCACCAAAACCAATGATAATAAAATAGAAAACATTTTTGTGGATGAAACCTTAAGTCTGGAATAAAACCACATGTACTGAAAGTATCGGTAAAGTATATTGTCATGTGAATGTGTCATTTTCATAATTTCCGGGGTGTATGTACACAGTATAAGTAAGCTACAGTTACTTATTGTTCCTTACTTGACCTAGACGGCAGAGAGATTAGCGTGTCCAGGTGGCCGAGTGTGGACAGCAATTATAGGCTTATAAGATCACCGCATTTTGTAAAGTAATATTATGTATATAGGTGAATTTGCTCGCTGTAGATAAACTCCTTACAGCTGTCCGTTGCTGAATTTATAATCAATAAGTGACGACAGATAGATCCGCATAACCCTTTAGGCTGAATATATATTCGTGTGTACTTCCATGCTTCTAGGAATTTCACACCATTAGCTATGTATAAATGTCTATTAGTCAGTATTGAAAAAAATAGATAGCTGTTTACAAGAGAGGCAGAAATAAAGTATGTCTACTGGAATAGGTTTAGCTTTGTGTTGAAACATGATTATATGGGATTCACTTGTCAAGTGTTTGTCAAGCCCAAGATATACCACTCTTTCCTTAGCTATGATGTTAAGATTATTATTATTATTATTTTTAAGAATGTTTTGAAGTTCAGAACACAAGCACACATGTATGTAGCGGAGTCAGCGTAATGGGCCTAATGGCCTGTCCACACTAGCGGGCATGCCCGTAGGGCACCTGCAGCTCTTTATATTCTCTCTCTCTCTCTCTCTCTCTCTCTCTCTCTCTCTCTTACTCAGACAATCGCTCGCTCTCTCCATACCCAGCCGATCAGCGTAGTGGGTTACCAGTGTTTGCAAGTGCAGTGCCCGCTAGTGTACAGGGCTTTAAGACCTTCACATGAGGCAAAAAAACAAAATGTTGAAAATTCGAGAACAATCAGTCAGTCCCAAATGGGCTAATCCGGTTAAATATTTTCACATGTAATGCCATAATATATGTACAATGATGTCAGTTTTTAAAAGTCGTGTATTGCCAGGGAATAACTGATTTAAAATATTTTTTTATTGCTTTAATTGGCTATAACTCTTAAATTATGACTGACTTGATTGTTTTTGTTTGATTGCCTGACATCTTTCTCAGCCAAAATTGTGAATTTTTCCCCTGTGACTTTATTACCGGTCACCACAAATTCATGTGACTTTTTTTTTTCCTGTGACTTTTTATCCTAGCCAAAATTACCACTGTTTTCCTGTGACTTTTTTCCCGTGACTTTATTACCGGCCACCGTATAACCAAGTAAAGGGTAAACTATTCAAAATTTCGTGTAAGTGAATACTGAAGGAGGGCCTTTTAGTATAAAAACATCTTACAAAAGGTAAGGAAATGCGTTATGTACAGTATAAATTTGTGTGTGTGCGCGTATAATGGGAAAGTGACTAGGGAGGGATTTGGGTTTATTTATATTTACAATATTTAGTTACTTAGGGGGTGACTAATTAGGTACATTATATTTATATAATATAATTGCATTGTGTAACTACATTATTACATCAGTTTTACATTGTTTCTTGTTTTTATGGGTCCAATAAACTTAATGATTTCCTCCGAAGTATTTGGTTGGTGGTGGTTATGGGATTGACCTTGACCTTGTGTATACAACGTAAAACGTCGCACAATGGTCTGGAAATAAATACTGCTGTACCTTGTTATTGACTCATCACAATGAAATGCTGGACATTTTTTTAATCTCCTGCGGCCTACAATCCATTTCGCCCACATACCCACGAGAACACACACGCGCGCACACACACACACACACATATATATATATATATATATATATATATATATATATATATACACAGTGGTTAATAATCTGTGTTGAACATATCGAAATGAACTATAATTACTATCGATAGCCACGTAGAGTGTAGAGGACTGAAGACCACGAGGAAAATGACAGCAGGTGTCCAGGGAATAGTGACCCAGATTAGGAATGGGGAACTCTTTGTGATCAAAAACCTTTATTATGCCACCTGCAATTTGGGTGTGCCGATTCACTGGACCTTTAGTTTACAAGTGAAAAGGTGCTTTCACACTTGCCCACTCAATACATCATCTCCCAGGCAGCGCTCCTTTCCTTCGCAAATCGCATGCAAAACGAATGAACCAGGTATAATACTATGCAGTACCTGTATGTCTGGAATCAAATTTATCCAACTGTCAGTGGCTCTTTTAAATTACCTTTTATATCTCATAGAAATGAGTATGGGCTACAAATAATATCAATCACTGTTAGGAGTTGTTCTGTACCTAAATTTGTTTTATCCTGTGCGGTTCGCACGCTCACACCACACATACACATATACATTTATATATATATATATATATATATATATATATATATATATATATATATATATATATAATATTGTTATAAACTGGAGGCTTAGTTGGGGAGAGAATTGGAACAATTTAATATAATGTACTGCCAAAGAACCAAGGGGGCCCGAATTTATAAACAAAAAGAAAGTTATTTGAAACTCACCTTAGATTTTCCTGGATTTATAAGTAACTGATTAAGGTCGCCATTAAGAATTAGACTTCTTTTACAACTAAAAGGGGTTTATTTACAGAGACTGGGGGCAAATATGCAAGAAGACAAAATGTAAATTGTAACCAATGTACAGGCACACACAATATATACAGTAGAGCAATAATGCAGTACTTGGCAAATAAGCAATGTAAAATGAAGGGGCACAATCATCCCCGTTATAACAATAACTCGGTTAGGTAAAAATTACATTAAATCGTCTCTGATGGTTATCCTTCACAAGGGATGAACTCCAGGGTAATGGAATCAATTCATTTAAAAAATTTCTGTGGGGGAGTCTTGCAATCAGGCTGCGACCAGGAATGGTTGCGACAATTGGATGGCAGTCAGAATTAGCGGACAAAGATTTGCAACTGAGCAGATGATGACTCCCTGCAAAAGAGGTTAGGAGTTAACACCACACGAAAAGAGAAATGATATCTCCCTATCAAAGTATTACACAAATGCACGTTCTTAAATTCTAAACATTATGTAGCCCAGAAGATAAATATAAGAAATCACGAAATCACAGTCTTGGAATCGTAGTGGATTGGGCTCTGAGACAATGAACACGTGTTGCCGCCACACAAGGGGGCAACTTCAAACACTTGTATCACTTAGACTAATTTGCCCTTAATTTGCACTGGGAAGGGATAATTGGATATTTATCACTGAGTCGTTTTACTTGATTTCAAGGCAGTTATGGGGCGAGTTACGGGATGCGGAATCGGGTCGACTTAACAAAGGGGAATGCTTTTGTGGAAAAAGGAATTGAAGTTTAAAGGAATGGAAAAAATCAAGGGATTTCAGGGAGGAGGGAAAGGGCTGGCGTACTGACTACTTGCGATTCACGAACCTGTTCGACAGTTGTTGGAGCCAAAACACGATCGACTCGGCCATGCATCGACGTAGCATTCACCCAGCTAAGACGGAAGGAACGCAGACTTGCGTCTTCGACGGGATGCCGGAGGTCTCTGACTGCATCTCTGAGACGGCGCTTGGCGTGGGGCCGTGTTTGTCGAAATTTAGGCCTATCTGACCTGCAAAAGTCATTCAGCCAGCAAAAGAGCGAAGGGAAAGGATCCTTAAAGATTAAGTACTTAGAGGTTAAGGTCCTACCTGTCGGCTAGCCCCACTATCCCTTTAGCTCGCAATACCTAACTACTCACACATCACATGAGGGGGGTGAAAAGGGGGAAGGTGATTCCTACATTGGTGAAAACTAGCGCTAACTGCTATTCTCTGGTTTGAAATACGCCTGCTCCTCCCTCGCCCGCCATGCTTTCCCTGCCCTGATAGTCAAATGAAAGAGAAACTGCATTCCAAGAATAATGATGCACTGGCGGCTAAATGAAGGAGGGATAAATCCTTGACAACATATATATATATATATATATATATATATATATATATATATATATATATATATATATATATATAATTATGCATGTGTGTGTGTGTTTGTGTGCGTGAACTGCCTAGGATAATAGAAAGGATTATGAGCTGCAAAAAAATATGAAGCGCTGACTTTGAGATGTTGCAGTGAGTGGGCGAGTGTGAAAGCACCTTTTACATGAGAACGACAATGTAAATACTTATCAACCTACATATTTCATAATAACCACTCACTTATAATTTACTTGTGATTTGTAAATAGAATATCAATGTACAGATGTTATCAATGAAACATATTCATTTATACATGGCAAGTTTCAATTGTTTATATAAATATTAGTCAGTACGTGGACCCTTCAAAAAAACCGATGAACTCAGAAGTCAATATTAGAGAAACCAAAACGCCGGTGTTGACTCCCTTCCCAAAGATACAACCCTACTCATTTTCCCATAATCTAGACTCGTTCATACGCTGTGAACACTTTTGCCCTGTTTCGAGTACATGGACATAAACACGTGACATGCGCACATGTGTGTGTGCGCGAATCCACCGACCTGCACACTGACCAACTTTGATACCCCATGTGAGTGACCAACTTTGATAGTAAATGTGAGTATATATATATATATATATATATATATATATATATATATATATATATATATATATATATATATAATATATATATATATATATATATATATATATATATATATATATATATATATATATTTGCTATCAAAGTTGGTCAGTGGGGTATGCAGGGTGGGTATATGGATTCGCGCACCGGTTGTAAATGCCCCTGGACTACAATATAATCCCCCCTGTACGATAGTGTTGACATATCTTGAAGAATATTTCAAGTTTATATTTGATGGTTCTCTCAGTAATTTTGTATTTTTCTGCACTTTTGTTTTGCATTGAACAACATTACTATATATATGAGCCTTCATAAAGGATTTATTTCTGTTAAATTGTAAATAATTCATTTGCAGTTTACTAACAGGCAGCATCATGAATTACGGCTCGGAGAGACGTTCTCGATTTCAACATGAGGCTTACAGTGAAAATTGCCCTTTGTTGGCGAGTTGGTTGAGCTTCAGACCGTCATTCTCATGGGCTGGAGAGTCAGAGAAATAAGATGTTGCTAAGTAACCAATTGATTCTTAGCCAGGGCCAGCCCTAGGAGCACCAGTGGTCTGCAAAACTAAGCTATACTAATTCAATTTTGTGGATGCAGGGCGACTTGGTGACAGCGTTACAAACACAGGAGTGGAAACAAAGCCAGCAGCAACTAGCGAGAGGCGACTTTCACCTGGGGAAACGCGGGCGAAATGCGCTAGTGTCGCCAGAGAGAACCCGAATTTTGACGCAGTTTTGAATATTATTTTCGGGGGTAGATTATGAATTGACTCGGGGGAGAAAGGTTTTCTTTAATTTATAGAGCTCAAGTAGAGAAAACAGGCTGTGGATTGGATAAATTTTGGGGACGCTATATCCAGCTGTTACAAAGATATGGACGGTTTTGGGGTGGGCTTCTGTGAGAAGCCCTCGATACCTAGTGCGAGAGAGACGGATGGCTTCTCCCAAAAGCCCCAAGACCGGAAAGGGTTAAAACCGGTCCTCTCCCTTTGATTACTCAAAACGAATATCATTTTGAAAACGTAGGAATATTTGGTCCCAGGAAGCCAGAATGAAACTGTCACAGCTAAGAGGGCTGAATTAATTCCTAGTCTAGGAAATTTTTTAACTATTTTAAAATAAAATGACATCATACTTCCAGTCTAGGCTTCAGCCAAAGATCACCTTCAAAGTTCAATACTTGAATTTTCCGCGAATTTTGAATAAAGCCAACTTCTTTATATTTACATGAGACTTCCATTCCTAGGCAGGTAAATCTTGAAGTTTCCTAATATGAAAAGGATCTGCAATGGTAAATATCCCTGAAGATATAGTACATAACAGAGAAAAGACATAATTCTGATTTGTGTTCAGAGATTTATTCAATCGGGACTAATGTATAAATGAAAATCATGTCTCTTACTGTAATTAGAGAATAATGCTACAGGGTCTCCAGACGTTAGGCTGCAGGTGTCAGAATATTTCATGTCGTGAGGAAGGAGGGTGGCACCTCTCCATTAATGCAAGTCCTGTCATTACTTGAAAGAGGATCTACTAGAAATATTGGGGACCCATTGACCTGACTTTGACAAGAATAAAACTTTATCACATAACATAATGCACTTATAATAAAACACGCCAAGATTTATTCGCACGCACAGACATACATGCACCTGCACACACACACATTATATATATATGTATATATATATATATATATATATATATATATATATATATATATATATATATATATATATAAATATATATATATATATATATATATATATATATATATATATATATATATATATATATATATATATATATGTCTGTAAGTATGCATGTATTATGCCGCCCTATTAACAAGGTCATAACCTCCTTCCACATCTGTTTTAAGAACAATGTCATATCATCTTATATCTCAAAGATTCTCCAATAGCAATGGTCAGTCTGCTTACTGGATCAGCACATTCTCTCTCTCTCTCTCTCTCTCTCTCTCTCTCTCTCTCTCTCTCTCTCTCTCTCTCTCTCTCTCTCTCTCTCATTATCCTAGTCACTAACCGAACTAAAGAAGAATAGCAAAAACATGACTACAAAAATGTAATTTATTCAGTAATTTAACATGGTAAGTCGTTTGAAATGAGATGAAAACAATGAAATGGGAATATCTACATCCCAAAATTAGTACCCTCAAATCAACTAAGTAAGATATCATGGTGCTATCAATTTCCACTAAATGGGTCTCTACAACATAAAGTTAAAATAATTCAGCATGACCGAAGTCATGATAAGTCACATTCCCCTCCATGTATTTGACCTCTATTCAATACATCTGAAGAGCAAAGGTTAAAAACACAACTTTTAAAAATAGGCACAGAGAAAAAATAAAAGTGGGATGTTTTCCCACGTTACCAACCCCAAAAGAAATGCACATAATTAAACATGGTAGAATCATCAATAAAAATCAAAGAGACATAGCAGATAAAAATAAATCAGTACATGTTAAACAAAGTTAATTAAACCCATTTAGGTTTCCTTGGAAATAAAGTTCCAGCTCACCTCACAGTCAGTACTCAAAAGTCCTCCAACCAAGCGGATCCTGTCACAAAGCAGTCAAGGCCCCCAATGTTTAGCCTGTTTTCAAAATGGAATATTCACACCAGGTGGCATGCCTATCAGAGCGCACTCACGCACGAAACTGACGATTTCCAGCTAATGGACGCATTCCGATATGAACAGAACATCGAAGAGTTATGAACTCTGTCTCTGTGGGAAGGCATACTGACGCTAGGCCTTCGTCAGCACTGACTCGTTGAATACGCAGGCACTGTTTCCATTTACCCCTTTGCCCAGAACGTCTCCAAGCAAACTGCTTAACCCCCCCAAAATACCAACAATATACAGTAAAAATATCAATATCCGAAAGCGTTTCACATGTCTGTACATGACTCCAAAGTTAAGTTTGCAAAATCGATTACAGGACCTCACTTTGTTGAGTACAAACACACACACACACACACACACACACACACACACACACACACACACACACATATATATATATATATATATATATATATATATATATATATATATATATATATATATATATAAACTGTCTTAACTATATTATATTATTATTATTATTATTATTATTAATTATTATTATTATTATTATTATTATTATTATTATTATTATTATTATTATTATTATTGTTATTATTATTATTATTATTATTACAATTATTATTATTCATTATTTGCAGCTCAAAAGGCTGGTTGAAAATATCTTACTAGATTACGGGAAAGTGTGACAAAATCGATTGATATCATCATTAGCATTATCACTACAACATACAAACCATGATAACTTCTTCAGCGATTTCAAGAGAAAGTTCAGGGTTCAGAGGCAGCCTTCATTTGCCAAAACTCCGCTGGGAAATCTTTAGGCAGCGCAGGTTATCGCTTTCATATCTCGACTCCCTAATGACTTCCTCGTAACCCGAGCATCTGATGCAGCCTTATTTATCTTAGCAAAACTTTTCGCGAAGGATAAACCGAATATGTAATTAGGACCTTTGAACCCAGCGAAACTTTCCGGTTTCCTCTTTACAAGCAGATCAGTTTTTCGAGTTTGTTCATCGTCGTAATGCATTCATTCACGATAGTTTTTCCTCGTTATTCATCTTCTTCTTTAGTCAGTGGCATTCCCACTTTCTGTCACGTAAACTAATGCATTCGCTCATAAATTTTGGTTTACATAAAGTGCACATACATTTTTATTATTCATTTGTGTTCGATGCGATGATGAAAATCAGCATTTTGCCAAAGGATGTGATTGGAAGAAATTTTAGGTCGGGGGGAAAAAGCAGTCGGAATAAATCCCTTACCTTTCATGAAATATTAACTCTTAGTTGTTAAATTTCCAATATCTTTCAGCAGAGTTTCAGTGATGAGTAAGCTTTCTTAATAATGAAGTGATCTCCATTATATTACAATGAACTATTTAGCTGTGAAGTCATCGCAAGTTAAGCATGGCTGATCTTTGATTAACATAGCCAGATTCAAATTATAGCTTTTAAGGGATTAAAATACTATGTTTAATTCTATGCACAGACATATTTCTTCAGTGCATATCTAATGATATTGATTTTAAATACATAAAACGATGTTTTAAGTTATATTCTAAAAAAAGATGAATTAGTAATATAAATATTGAATGGAATAGTTAGTTTACTGATTCAGCTGTCAATGAATTTTGAACTATTTTCTTATAGATAATCTTACCTTTGAATGATACACATCACTACACGCTTTAAAAACATCAACACTGACGTAATATATATATATATATATATATATATATATATATATATATATATATATATATATATATATATATATATATATATTAATATGTGTGTGTGTGTGTGTGTGTGTCTTGTATGAAGTGTGTGTTGTCTTCATAAGTCAATAACAAACATTAGCAAAAACAAATGTTGAAAGAGCCTCATTTGAGAGAATCCTTTCATGGCTATTCGAAATTATTAGCTACATTTCCTGGAAATGCCTCGCAGTTCGGACATGAACATAAGTTCCAACGCAGCAGGGTCATTTACGTCGAAGAAAAACGAAAATCAAACAAAGCACGAAAGCGAGAACAAGAATTATGGGACGGAGAGCCCGGTAAAATGCCACTAATTTATGGGACTGGCAGTTTCCTAAATGCTCTGTCTTTCTGGTTGAATTTTTGCAACTATTCAGCTGTGATATTTAGTGAAAATTACTAACGGGGGTTGTTTAAGGTAAGAATATAAATCCGCGAACATTTCTCGGCATAACTTATAAAGATAAAACAAATTAATGAAAGCTCTTGGAAGACATGACTCTGTCATTGCATCAATATAAACTTGAATGAACGAACAGGAAGTTCTTGATGGCGGAAGTTGCACGAAGTCTTTGAGAACCGAAGTCACTGTCAGTTTAACACTGAGGGAAATGAACCTGACGAATTTCCGATATCTTTCTTTTGGTAAATGCAAATGTAATATATATAAAGTATAATTTATTATTAAAACAAAAGACATTAGTCGATGAACAATATCCAGTTTAGAGAAACCGTGCAGGAAGTAGAAACGGCATTTGGTTAGATTTCCTAGAACATCAAACAGCATAATTCCTTTAACTTTGCAGTATAAGTGTGTAACTCATATTCTATATATTTTATAAGTAGGGGATTCATCCTCATTTCAGCGGTTAAAGAATGAATGTGGCATTGGCTACAACTCTGGCATTTCTGAGGGCAGACCAGACCTATCAGTACTGGTCTTCAGCCCAGGTAAAAATGGAGAGTTGGAGCCAGGAAGGGCTTCTGTCCCTAAAGTATCTGGCGAAATCTATCATGGAATGAACCGTTCAGGAAAGAAACACCTGGAGAAGTTTTATATGTGCATATATTTTTTCTTACAAAATAATGCGATATATATATATCTCAAGTGATGAATCAAGGAAAAGTAGTAGTTGGTATATCACACCATCCAGTCTCATTTCTTTTACTCCCCCTTTCCACATATTTTCATTTCTTAATTCAGCGAGAAAAAGGTGGATGGAGAAGAATAAGGGTAGCGATGAATTTGGGGCGAGAAATGCGTAAGGTCGCCTCCGACATATCCAAACCAATTTTATTCCCCAACTCGCGACTGGGTTGAATCATTTATATGGCGGCTCCTGGGAAAAAAACCTAGATTGGTTTTCGACCTGAGGGGCCTCTCACTCTCTCTCCTTCTCTCTCTCTCTTAGCTGATTCTTCTTTGTATTCTTTTATTTACGTAAACAGACCAGTATCCTTGCTTTTGTCTACATTTCCTTTATTTTATAATTTATTTAATCTTCTAAAGAAAAGACGATATTTTTCTTTCAATTATCTATAATATATTTCAAGAATCTAATGATATAGAAAGAGAGAGAGAGAGAGAGAGAGAGAGAGAGAGAGAGAGAGAGAGAGTCGCCTCCGAGAGAGAGAGAAGCATAGTAAAACACTTTGTTTCCCATGGAGTCAAAACAGGGCGCAAGAATCATACTGAAATCGTTAAAATAATTTTTAAACAAGCTCGCCCATGTGCATACCTGTTCACTTTTCCGGAAACCAAGACTTGGTTTTCATAAGACCCTCCCTCATAGGAGGGGTCAATTCAACTAATCCACCAATAAGAAGGACGTTGTTTGATAAGCCCCGCCAATTAGATTTCTACCAAGGGCTGGACAGGAACTATCGCCCTCCTATTATAAGATGGGCATTCCATTTTGAAAAACCTTTTTGATTCACGTAAAGAGAGACAGACCAGAAGAAGAACAGAGCCTTAGGGGAGCGAGATTTTGTCTTCCTCCCCAGTCATGGGTTGAGAGGAAGCAAGGCTCACACTTTTTCATCTTATTTTTGTAAATATACGATATTTTAATTAGTCAATTAATGAAGTAAGAAAGCTCACTATGTCTTCAAGAAAACCTCCTGGGACTCAAACGTATTACCAGAAATAATAAAGCATCTATAAAGGTTTTTCACTGGGCAACGAATAAAAAGGCGCAGAAGATGGTAAAGAAACATTACAAAAGAAATCATCACATAAAAAAGGTGACATACGTCATTACACGTTTTACCCAAAGTTAAACTATGTGACATCATATTTCCCCAAAAGAAAAATTTGCAACCGCCAAATCATCAGTCAGCAAAAGAAACTTGACTCGGAAAATACTTTCCTGAATGCTTGAACGATGCAGAATCTCTCTTTGTGTTCATCTCGTACAATAAATTGATCTGTACTGCCACCCCCTTCAAAACGGCAATGTCATTCATAATGAAATGGAATGTTAATTATCAGTCATTCAAGAGCAGTTGATATCTCCCACGGTCTATAATAGACACTGTAATCATTATAAAAGCATATCGAAAACAACCAGTTATCAAGAAATATTTTGCATAACGTCCAAATTTGACCCAGTTTAATTTTGGGATCATCTCGAGAATCGTTCGCATGTCACTTGATGTCATAATTCTACATAGAAGTATTATATTTCTGAACCGCAAATGCATGCGTGCATACTTTTGACAATGTGTATGTCCACTTATAAGTATTAAGAAAGAAGGTCCCATTCTCTGCCACTTGTTTTTATTCTTACAAAACTCTCTCTCTCTCTCTCTCTCTCTCTCTCTCTCTCTCTCTCTCTCTCTCTCTCTCTCTCTCTCTCTCTCTCTCTTTGATACCTCATACATTCAGCCAGCGAAAGAAGCCAGAGGATGCAATATCCTGGACCTCCTTCGTGCTACAAACAAAGGAAGGAAAAGTTTAAGGCTCAATAATGATAACGCCACAGTTTTCTTGCCGGTTTTATCTCAGTTTTTCTAATAAAAAAAGCAAAGAAAAAACTATTTTTGCCTCAGGAACCTTTACGTATTTCTACCCTGTGCAAGTTGGAGGAGGGCCAGTAGCCAGGTCAACTCTATTTCCGCCAGGTTTCGGGTTTATTTATCACTGAATTCACTTTCTTTCCTAATTCTTGCTCTTATTTTCAAAAGATATATTCACACGTAATATTCGTTTATGATGTTATGAATAAAGACAAATGATAATTAATTATTCTGAAAAGTTGCCGAACAAATATCAATTGCCTGATTTGATAGTGTTTGTACGAACGGCTCTACTAAAATCAGTAATACTGCTGCTAGTAACGATTAATATTTACTAGTTAAGGCAGAACGCACCACTCAAATATTGGGACTTAACCCTCAGCAAAGTATTGAAATTGGACATACATAGTACCTTGATACATACAAAGCACCTTGATGAGTAAGAGAAAATTGCCAGGCTTTACAAACTGGCAGTGAGTCGCCCACTCTCGCTGTTGCCTTATGCAAAAATGGGGAAAAGGGATAAAGAAGGAAGTATTCTGGTCCAGAAAAAAATGAATAAGTTATTTTAACTTTTTTACCCAAATGTACTAAACAGATTATAGTTCAAAATGTGTTCGTCTGCAGGATAGTTCATTTTTTTTATAATTTAACTGATGAAAAATGAAGGTTTTCCTTAAGAATATATAGAGACAGGATGAGTAAGAGGCAGCGTCTGGGTACTTACTAATTTATTGTCACAAATTTCTGATGAGACATGGGCCTCCGAGGACTGAAAGGTAGTATCTAACATCAGAGCAAGAAAGGCATGATTTTATGGGCAGCTGTGGTTTCTCACACCAGGAAAAGAGTTAACAATTCTTTGTAAAAAAATAAGGAGATACTCCATTACATATAGTTTGAAAGTCTGAAAACGTTTTACAATTACAGATGGTTTTGGTTTTACAAATGATAAGCTGAAAGTTAAAAAAAATACATGAAAATCACTGCTTCAGCCGTCCGTCTCTGATTTGTGTTTTCTGGGAAAAAGCGATGGTCTGCTGTAGGTCATGCTTGCTGTTTTGGACGGCGGATGCCTGGAGAGCCCCAGAGGGGGGCCTACAAATAAATATCTGTAAAATATGTTTGAAGTCATCAGAATTACCTCAGCTACTGGAGAATATCACCAGCATATTATTATTATTATTATTATTATTATTGTCACGAATATAAGTCACCTCTCACACTTAAAGTGCAATAATGCACCACGCTAATGCAATTTACATATTCTATTAAGATAAAAACTAGGCTCGTGAACAACACTGCTGCCTAACAAAGACAGGTTATGGGAAAGCATTGACCCTTCCCAGAAGAATCTCTCCTTCTTCACGCCTTAAATAACCTTTTAATCCTCTGCCTTGATCTAGTGACTGCCCGAGCCTTTCTTGCAGTACTGCCTTTTGGAGGCAACAGAGAAAGTCTGGCATGGTTCCCATATGGCTCGAACGTGGACGAGCGATGTAGAAAAGGGGCTGCCAATCAAGCGACGATATTGCCACCTGGAATGAGGAAAAACATAATTCTTACAAATGCATAAAGGATAAACCACTACCCATGCACTCTCAGAACTAGGATAACCAGATAAATGCCTGGCCCTGGACTCCAGACACTTGTCCTTTGCCTCATCTGCTCCATCAGAGCTCTGATTTTCCCACATGGCTGTTTTGAGCCAAAGTCTTTCTTTGTGGTGAAGCCGCTTAATTCATTCCCTCCCTGCTGGCACTGAAGATGAGGTTCCCTGTCTCCTACAGCAAGGTAATGTACCCAAAGTGAGGTTTTGAGTCAGTCACAACACTATTATTCTTCTACTGAATTTATTTTCCTTTCTAAAGTGAGATATTTTCACGAGACCTGATTTGTTTAGTGCAGTGAGTAAATTATTCAGGTTCACATTTATTCCAATGCCTAGAATCGAGTTGCTTTGGCACCTTAAATCTGTGTGAGTAACTGATGCATTCTCATTACAGACAGTTGCTAGCTGTGGAATTATCTGTTCATCCTTGTGCTTGTACCATGGTTACCATCACTGCCTCTCACCCAACGGTGTCCTATGAAGTGGATTTTTCCCCTGTTATTGTTATTGTGTAATTTACTGTAATTTTAGTTATACGACAGGAATCTGTTCTCATCCTGTCTGGTTTTGCAAATTCCCCGCTCTTCTGATCTACTTTGTTAATATAAATGTAAGTGATTTTAGTGAACTTCAAGCATTTATCTAAACATTCCCCACTGAAGTAAAGTCTTCAGCTTAACCTTATTCTTGACGTTGGTTACCTGAGTCTGCACCTGCAGTCAGAATCGAACCCATGTGGTAAGTTTCCTATTCTTCCCCAGAAAACATAATATTTGGCGACCATTGCCCTAATTCTTGTAGCCTTGCAAAACGCACGATCATTGCATGCCTGCAAACCCCCATAAGCTATCAGATACTAGCTTTGCTAACGCTGGATACAAGACAGAGAAACGAATCTTTAGCATAAAATCCCCATTACAAGCACAAGTGAACAGGTTTCCACAGTGTAAGTACGTTATTTTAGTTTACGTGTTACGTGCAAACCAAAATCGTAACTGTAAAAGCTGTTAGGGATAAGTTAAACCATGTGCATGCTCCACTAACAGCTCACAGAGAGAAGAGAGTATTAGTCATCTGAAACAAAAGCTTTTGGTGCTATCGCATGTTAGCCTGCATGTTTTCAATGCTATAGTAGTCAGGCAGTGAAGTGATAAATCAAGTGATACTGAAGGAAATAGTGCCTTATTTTCTCCCGTGTGTACCAGACGATTTGCAGTCTGCCATCTTTAGTTAAGTAATACAGTTAGGTGGGCCGTGAATTCACCCCTAACCAGCAATTTTTACTCGCTGGCCTCCTCTCTCTCTCCTGATAGCCTTAAAGATAGCAGAAGAAGTTAAATCAACACGATTCCCAAGTTCATCTTTGAGAAATCTTCATTATTCCCGTACTTCAATTTTAGTTCAGGATCACGTGAGCCTAGGAATTGTGCACATGAAGGACTCGCCTCTTTAAATCATTATTATTGTATCCACAAGAAAGCAAACTTGAAAAATTTATTCCTTAATGCAAGTCATTAAAGTCTATTAAATCACACTCATTACACAGTGGAAGAATGATTTACCACTATTGTTCGGCCTTTCCACAAAGTTCTGCACAACCCTTTTTCGTTCAGATGGTCGCTCACGTGCCAACCCTGTCATAACAACCCCAGTCACAAATGGCTCCATACAAGTAAAATAAACACAACCCTCATGATCACGTGCTAGTCAGGCCCTTATTGAGTAACAGTAAATTCTTCTGTGCACAGATCTAGCCAAATATAACTCTGCCCGTGCATGGTGGATTTAAGATTTTTGTACTACCACATTTAATCTCGCGCAATTCAAAAATATGCACAATCTTTTCTTTGTCACATTTTATGCATTTATTCTTATCTGAAAAGCTAGCTAAATTATTTCAGTCATGCATTTAATTGTGTTTCCTCAGAAGCTACTGCTTCCTATTTGCCCAGAGCAATACAATTTCATAACATTTACTGCAAAACCAGTTGAATTGAATGACTGTGATAAACAAAAAGAAAAGAAAATAAAAATCATAAGCATATTATTATTAATTATTATTATTATTATTTTTTTTTGGAGGGGGTGTCCATCACAGCATCCCATGTGACTAGGTGGTTTTTATAGTGTTGGGTTCCAGGTTGCATCCTGACTCCTCAGGAGTCCATCACTTTTCTCAATATCTGCACTGTTTCTAGTAGCACACTCTTCTGCATGAGTCCTGGAGCTACTTTGGCATCTTGTTTTTCCAGATTTCTTTTCAGGGATCTTGGGACGGTGCTTAGTGTTCCTATGATTATGGGTACAATTCCACTAGCATATTCCATATCCTTATTTCTATTTTCAGGTCTTGATACTTATCAATTTTTTCTTTTTCTTTCTCATCTACTCTGGTGTCCCACAGTATTGCACATCAATGAGTGATACTTTCTTCTTGATTTTGTCAATCAACGTCATGTCTGGTCTATTGGCACGTATCACCCTATCTGTTCTGATACCATAGTCCCAGAGAATCTTTGCCTGATCATTTTCTGTCACCCCCTCAGGTTGTTGTTTGTATCACTTATTACTGCAAGCTAGCTGGTGTTTCTTGCACAGGCTCCAATGGAGGGCTTTTGCTACTGAATCATGCCTCTTTTTGTACTGCTTCTGTGCAAGCGCTGGACATTCACTTGCAATGTGGTTTATGGTCTCATCATTCATATTGCACTTCCTGCATATGGGTGAGATGTTATTTCTGTCTATTGTTATTTGGACATATCTGGTTCTTAGGGCCTGATCTTGTGCCGCTGTTAGCATTCCTTCTGTTTCCTTCTTGAGTTCTCCCCTCTGTAGCCATTGCCATGTTTCATCACTGGCCAGTTCTTTAGTCTCTCTCATGTAATGTCCATGCATTGGTTTGTTGTACCATTCCTTTGTTCTGTTTTTCATTCTCCTGCCTCTGTATATTTTTGGGTTTTCGTCTACTTTTATCAGGCCTTCTTCCCATGCACTCCATAGCCACTCGTCTTCACTGGTTTTCAGATATTGCCCCAGTGCTCTGATCTTGATGTTGACGCAGTCCTCTATGCTTAGTAGCCCTCTCCTCCTTCCTTTCATGTTATGTATAGTCTGTCTGTATTTGCTCTTGGGTGTAGTGCTTTGTGTATTGTCATGTGTTTCCTAGTTTTCTGGTCTAGCTGCGGAGTTCAGCCTTCATCCACTCCACTACTCCTGCACTTTATTTGATACTGGTACTGCCCATGTATATGGCTTTCATCATGTTTCCTGTGTTGAGTTTTGACTTGAGTATCGCCTTAAGTCTCTATACATATTCTTTCCTGATCGTGGCCTTCATCTCTTGGTGTTTTATATCCTCTCCTATTATTCCCAGGTATTTGTAGCCTGTCTCATTTATGTGTTTGATGGTGTTCCTGTCTGGTAGCTTTTCCCTTCAGCCCTTGTCACTTTGCCTTTTTGTATGTTGACCAAGGTGCATTTTTCTATTCCAAACTCCATCCTGATGTCCCCAGATACAATCCTTACAGTCGGGATTAGAGTATCTATTTCCTTGATGCTCTTATTATGCAGCTTGATGTCGTCCATGAACATCAGATGTTAATTCTGCTGCCTCTTTTCTTGAGTTGGTACCTAGCATTGATCTTCTGCAGAACTTTTGTCATGGGAATCGTGGCTACTACAAAGAGTAGTGGGTACAGTGAGTTTCCTTGAAAGATCCCTCTCCTGATGCTAACCTCTCCTAGTCTTATTCCAGAGCTTGTAAGTACTGTATTCCAGTTGCGCATTGTATTTTTTAGGAAAATGATGGTGTTTTCCTCTGCCCCATATATTTTCAGGCATTCTATTAGCCACATGTGTTGTATCATGCCGAAGGCTTTCTTGTAATTAATCCATACCATGCTTAGGTTGGTTCTCCTTCTCTTACTATTCTTCATTACCATTTTGTCTATCAGGAACTGGTGTTTTGTGCTCATACACTTCCTTCTACAGCCTTTCTGTTGGTGGGGAATGGTTTTTGTATCCTCTAGGTATGATACCCGTTAGTGACTTCCACAATATTGGTAGGCAGATGATAGGCCTGTATTTATTTGCTATATTTCCCTAGTTCTTGTCTTTCTGGACTAAAGATGTTCTCCTTTGGTCATCCATTTGGGCGCATGGTGGTTTGTGATACAATGCTGGAGTTGTTCTGCTATTCGTGGGTGTAGGGCCTTGAAATTTTTGAGCCAGTATCCATGGACTTCATCAGGACCTGGGGCTTTCCAGTTGGGCATTTTCTTTAGCTGGTGTCTGACTGCGTCTGTAGTGATCTCAGTGAATCTATGTTTTATTCTCCCCATACTTCTGCCTTGACTTCCTGGGGCCATGTTGCATGTTTGTGGTGTGATATGTTTTTCCAGAGCCTCTTACTTGATTTGGCTTCAGGAATTTCCTGGTGGTTGTCTTCCCCTCTTAATTGGCTGTATAGTCGTTTCTGGTTGGTTCCAAAGAGTTTGTTCTGTTGGTATCCTTTATTCTTGTTCATGTACCATTGGATCTTGTGTGCTTTTGCTTTAAGCCTCTGTTTTATATCTTCTATTGTGTTGTTTAGTCCCTTCTCCTGTACTTTGTATATCTCTTTCAGTTCCACTCTAGTTTTCTTGCTTCTTAGTCTCTTTTCTGCCATCTCTTTAAGTTTACTTAAGTTAGATCTCACCGCCATGATTTGTTTTTCCAGGTGCCTTTTCCAAGATGGTTGCTGTTTTGGTTTCTGTTGGGTTGGTTGTGATGGTGATGTTGGTGTTTGTATCCCCATGAGTTCTACTACTAGTCTTGCTTCTGCATATGCCAGGTTACTTTTTTCTGTGATACTGGAGGTGTGTATTAGTCTCATTATTTCATTAACTTCATTTGTTTTTTCCTGTAGTTTCTTTGTGTTGTAGGCTTTCATGGAGGGGATCTTTGTTCTTTCTGTATCTGGCTTCGACCATTGTCTGATCTTTTCCACCCATCCGACCTCTCTGTTACATCTCCGGTGTTCTTCGTGTGCTGTCGTTTGGTAGCTCATCATTTCTGTCATCTTCTGTGGCATCGTCTCTAGTTTGTCTTCTTTTCCTTTTGTTGCTGGGTGTTATTTCTCTTTACAGTTCCTCTCTTTCTGTTGTGGCGAGCCAGTTCTTTTTCTTTATATTCCTTACTTAGTCTGCCAGCCTCTGCTCTGTTTGTGGGGTGTTATGTCTCTCATTCCAGATGTTGACCAAACTTCCTCTGCATCCTCTTTCTGCCGGGTTGCTTCTGATGTAGCATCTCCATATTTCCTTATTTTCTTCTCTTGTCCATTTCTTCTTCTTCTGGTTTGCCTCTGTAGCCCCAGTCTCTGGTTGCTGGTTACTGTCGTTGTGGTGGTCAGTTGCTGGATGACGACCTCCAAGTACCTGACCCTCCTCCCAGTCGATTGGGCTGTATACCTGGCTGCCGGATGAAGCTCCTCTGTTGCCAGAGGTTCCATTTACGTCGTTGTTGTTTAATCTTCCATTTCTTTCCATCATTGCTGAGTTTTGCTATTTAATCCATAGCTGGACCCTACCCCATCGGGAACAGCTGAGTAGACTGGTGAAATTGTGGTAGAGAGCCTTACCCAAGGAATCAACGCCAAGGAGAGCTGTTACCCATCCAGCGACCTACCAGCCCCAATGTTTGCTTAACCAGTCCAATAATGAGTTAAACCACTCTGCCACGGCGCCGATTATTATTATTATTATTATTATTATTATTATTATATTATTATTATTATTATTATTATTATTATTATTACTGCAAAAACACAAAGTATATCACGTACACTGGAAACTACCATAAAACCAAATCGTTTTATAATTTGGAGGTATTTTGTATTTGAATTGACGAATTATTAATGGAATCGGCCCAAAATTTAAAACTTTTCACCCAAGAAGAAAAGGCTTTAATTCAAAAACAAATTTAAAGCATGTCAATTTTAAGATTATTTCACATGAGTTATCTTTCGAATCTAATAGCCATACTCTTTTTCAAGGCACAGCCTGCAGTCCCACGAACAAATATTAGGAATCTATGAAAAAATTGCCCCAGAAATTGTTTCTAAATTCCACTGAGTAGACGAAATCAGTCAAAAGTAACCATTTATTTTCATTGTTTTGATAATTATCTAAACCTTGATTCCAGGATTTTATAGAAATGAATGATTTTACATCAGTTCTCTTTGACACCTGTTAAACTTAACATGTGGCAAAGAGAAAAGAAGTAATATAATTCATTTCTATAAAATCCTGGAGTCAAGATTTAGATAATTATAAAAAGAAAATGTTACTTTCGATTGGTTTTGTTTAATAAAATGAGACCTAGAAACAATATCAAGGTATTTTATGTACTGATTCCAGCCATTTACTTGTAGGACTACAGACTTTAAACTGAAACTCGTCGAACCAAACCAAAATCTAAAGAAGAGGGAATCTGGCGGCAATTTAGGAAGAGTCTAATCCCGAGCAATCTCCCGTGACAACTCTAATAGCCAGCCGGACGTGTCCCAGCGTCGAGGGGAATTGTAAAGGTCAGGGGTCATTTTCCCAGAAAAGTTCCCCCAGACGTCAGGGTGAGGGCTCTGAAATGTGGCGGGAGATGAAATTAATGGGATCAGCGGAAATGTGACGGAAATGTGAGAGTTCGGCTTCGAAGCTCCGAGGGGAACTTCTGACATTCCTCGTCTTTTTCACAGGTTATTTGGATTGTTGTGGCATTATACCAATTCCAAATGGAGGTATAAATAATAATTTTCCCTTTCCTCTCCTACCTCTCTCTCCTATGTCTTTGTATCATGATTATATATATATATATATATATATATATATATATATATATATATATATATATATATGTGTGTGTGTGTGTGTGTGTGTGTGTGTGTGTATATACTGTATATATATATATATATATATATATATATATATATATATATATATATATATATATATATATATATATATATATATATATATATATATATATATATATATATATATATATATTTATATATATATATATATATATATATATATATATATATATATATATATATATATATATATATATATATATATATATATATATATATATTCACGACCACTCATAATTCAACCCCATAATCAATGGCGAAGCCTTGTGCTAATGACAAAACCAGACACTCCTTAAGCATAAACAGAGGCTCCATCAACAGATTCTCGGCCCCCTAAATGAGCCAACATCTCTCTCTCTCCCCAACATCTCTTTCGCTCTAACATCTTTCATTCCAACGTCCCTTTATCTCTAACATCTCTTTCTGTGTCGCTCAGTCTCTCTTCCTCTATACTAAAGGCTTCCCAATAATTCCGAATGACAGAAGACACTCTTCGCCACTTCTTCCATAAGAAGTAACTGACCTACACACTCTCTGTCTCGTCTAATCCCTGAAGATCACATATCAATCGTTTCATCTGCCTTCCCTTTTTAACCCGAATCTTGTGACGCACCTTTCCAGGTACACTGGAAGTGCTTTCACACCTCCACAGTTCCTGACATAGCCCACTTTTGCGAAGATTCATAATTAACAAAAAGTAAATTAATAAACAAATACGATATAATTGTAAGTATTGGAGGTATGGATGCCATAAAGTAAGCATTGAAAAGAATTTCCTTTGAGGATTTTCTCCAGTCTCTCTCTCTCTCTCTCTCTCTCTCTCTCTCTCTCTCTCCGTTAAATTTCGCATTTATGTGATAGTCGAACTGTAACTCTCGCTCTCTCTTTCTCAAGTATCTCTTTGATACAGCATCTTTACAACTGCTTCTATTTTTATTGCACGGTATTCGGACTCACAATGGCCATTCCAATCGCAAAAAAAAAAAAAAAAGGTTCCCAGATGACCAGAGGGAAAGAAAAGATCTGGCGAATCCCAAGGAGGTATTTTTCTGGAATCAGACCCACCGATTCGAACGGTACGTGACCAAGTCGAGAGAAGTTGCAGTAACCATTTTTACGATATTATTTTTTGTTTTTTTACTTTATCGCATCACTACGCAAATGCTCGAGTATTTCTTACGGTTGTTGAATCGGTTTTTCGAAATAATTGGACGGTTCAGTTAAAGGAATCACTTTCTCGTTTTAATTTTTTCTGTCTTATAGCAGAGGCCGTTAGGATTGGCAAAACCACGCCTTTTTCCACCCCCCACACCCCCCCTCCACCCCCAAACAACCCACTTCTGTCCGCTCAAGCACACAAAAGAAGAAAACATGAAAAGAGCCCAACTTGCGCGCAGAACCCACATCTGCCCCCAGTATTCACCGAAGACGATGACTGAAAACTCTCAAGGAAATAATTGGATGCTCTGGAAAATAATTCCTTCCTAAGTAATTAACAAAGTAAACTGCAGCATGAAATTCCCTTATGAGCTAAAATATTTAGCAAAATACAAGTCCCGGACCAGAAATTACATTGACTGTTAGTATTCATGTTGTTGGATACCCATCTCATACAGATACCTGGGTTAGAGAGAAACAACATCTATGAAAATCCTTTTCTGACCGCAAAGGACCTGGAGAGACGAACCATTCAATGGCAATCCTGCTGTTATTGAGCTCCTGCATTTTGGCTGTGTCAGTGCTGCCCTGACCACCGAAGACTCTGAAGAGCGACCGCGCTTTTTAAAGGTGGGAATAAATGGGACCTATTCTTGAGGACTCAATCTTGAAATATTGGTTACATTACACAAAAACCTGACGCTTTTCGGGGACCACTGACTACAGTACAGCAGTCCTCGTAAAGCTAAGTGTTTTATTTACATTTCTACCAATAGATCAGGCTATAATACATATAGAAACGTTTCATTTATCCTACAAAATATTATTATAATCATAAATCCTTAAGCACATTCGGTTCTGGGTCATCTACTGAAATGCAGTATTTGAGGAATCTTAGATGAAGTGTTGATAAAACTGAATATTTTTGCTGAAACTGAAATTTGGGTTAATTAATAAGCTTTTGTGTAACAATATATAAGACTAGAGCATCCTGTTGTCTAGAGCAGCTGAATAAATCTATTTTTATGACAGTGTTTATTACTAAACCCAGCAGTAAGATCAATTTTTTCACAAATGCATTCTAAAACTCAGAACACTAAATTTATGTAAAATTGAAGTGTAAACCTACGACTTTGTTATCATTGCTATTATTTTTCGTGACAATTCAAGAATATAATTCAATAAATATTACTTATTTATAAGATGCGAGCAAAAGAACCTTCGTAATTATGGCTGAATTTGTGACAAATTAAACATATTTCTTAAGCGTTTATTTTCTTTTTTTGGTGAAGGAATCCTTTGTAAGATGCCCCATTATCCAGTCTTTGTTGAAATGGAAGACAATTCCAGCCGGGTATTTTTCTGGAGTCGTGTTAAGTGGAAAGCGCAGTCCATCACCTCGACCTTTCCTTTGAACTGTTCTTTCATTTGTAACTAGGCTTTTTATTTTCTGGATTAAAGGAATCCCATTTGTAGATGAAAGAGAACAAGTCTTTCAATTGTCATTAACGGAAGACTAGTGAGAGAAAAATCATTATGCTTAATATGAAATGGTTTACTTTGCATTTTATGAAACTGGCTTTTTAGTTATATATATATATATATATATATATATATATATATATATATATATATATATATATATATATATATATATATATATATATATATATATATATATATATATATATTTATATCTCGAAGTGTGTTTAAATATTTGTCAAAGTTTTCTTGGCTCACAGTTATGGAATGTTGGGACACAACTTTGCTTAGTAACACCGATCAAACTACATATACACCTTATTTATGAGGCTAGAAAGATATATGAAGTGAATTCAAGCTTTTCTGAAAATATTCATTTTGTTTTCTTTGATATCCGATGGTTATCGGAAGTCAATTCGAAATTTCTGAAACCTTATGTGAAATAAAGTTATAAACAAGCCATTCCCTTTCTCGTCAAAGATTTAGGACCAGGTCTAATGGACCCTCGCGTCCCAAACAGCAAAGCAGATGCAAATTGGGAGGTGGCCCTTTTTGTGTTGTGGTATGAAAATTTCCTTTCGAGCCACTTGATTTAGCTCAGGTCGTTAGCCTTACGGGAAACCGAATTCATTTCTTACTGGCTGAATTGAACTTTTGCCATCACAGCTACACTCCTTTTCATTATGGAGCTCAAGTTAGCAAAGCTTTTATGCCCTCCCTCGGGGCATCCTTGCCAAGTTTCGCTGACCATTAACGATTTTGTGCGCGATTTTTGCCCGTTGATTCTGCGAACTCCCAGCCGAGTGATGAAAGTAACAAAGGAAGAAATAACTGCGTTTCATAAAATTACACCTTTTATAAATTCAAAAATAAATTAGGAATATTTTCAAACGATACGTTACCATTCTAACTGCAAATTTCGTGAAAGACAAGTCAACCATCCTTTATTCTGAAATTGGTTGATGATTCATATCAGATGGGTTCCTGTCCTTAGAATAAAAGTATCATTACTCCATAAACGATTTCAACGAGCTATATTATTTGTCAGTACTTGGGTCAGTGCATGTGGCACTGACGCCCAGGTTGACAACCCGATTACCCGCTGGCGATTATTGACATTGCAAATGCGGACGAGAGCTCTCGAATGAAAGGGGAGGTCAAGCTCCTTTCCACCTTCCAGCCGGCGGCTGAAAACACTCCACCTGCGAGTGTTGACCTTACATACTGTGAATATTAATGCCACCTGGCGATGGGGAGACACATCATCAAATGACGCAAGTGCCTTCATTGGATCATTATCCAGAAACAAACAGGAATCACACTTCATAAAATAGATGCCAATTTGACTGATGCATTTCGTTTATGGACTAAACAGATAATTTTAAGGAAGATGTCTTCACAATTCTCTCAATGATACAAGGGTGCCAGGTATTCTTGTCATTAGTGAACCATTCCGAGCTTAGAATAACTACCTTTTATTTGACTAGCTGTCGATTATTTCATTACTACGTCCTGTCAAACTGGCAATGGATTCACGGCTGTTTGAAAATCTGAACAGAAATACAAAGTTTTATTATTAGAAAAATAAGTTTTTCGTTTGTAATCAAAAAGGTATTCTCTTGACTAGACGAGAATCCTTTTACAGTCATTTCAGCAAAAATGCTCAGAACTGTAACTCTGAAAATTGGATATAAAAAACAATGCTCATTAATTTTCCTGACAAAGGATACTTTGTTTACACAAACACTCACACACACACACATATACTATATATATATATATATATATATATATATATATATATATATATATATATATATATATATATATATATATATATATATATATATATATATATATATTCAGCTATATTCAGCTACACAGGTAAAATCAAAGGAAGGAGTACAAGCGCCTTCATGTTATTTCAACACATTTTCGAAGGACATTGTACCTCGAAAATGTGTTGAAATAACACAAAAGTTCTTGGTGATCCTTTCTTTGATTTTTCCTGTGGCCTTAGCTGAGTATATTGTCACACGCTATTTAGTGACATATAAGGATACACACACAAACACACACACACACACACACACACACACACATATATATATAGTCAGTATGTTTGCCTTGTTCACTTAATTAATTTAATTTGATTGTATTTATGTTAAGTTTTGTGTCAAGCCATTTTGGGCAGGGTTCCGCTAGATCTTTTGTCTCCTCCTCAGCGACCTTTTGCTTGTTTACCTGTTGCTTTCTCTTTTCAGTTATTGCAGTCCTTGCTCAGCCTCTTTGAGAGGCTTTGTTTTTGGTCCCGAGAGGAAGCGCGACAGTCTGTTCTGACTGAGCCATCACTTCAAAGCGTGTGGTTTGGGATACGGTCACTGACCTTTTCGCTGCTGCTTCTTGCCCTCTGCCATTGACTTTGGGAGCACCTGCCCTTATTAATAAGACTGCTGTCAGCTCTACGGATTTAGCTGGCCTTTAGTTAAGCTGCCTACGGGTACTCTCTTTGATCCGGTTAGGGGCATATTACCTACTGAAGTCGTCGGCTAGACGAGAGAGGAATGGTTGGCGCTGCTTTTGCCTGTGGGGTCCTAGCGTCCCTGCCTTCCAGGGGTAACTCCAGACGTGGTGTTTGGTTCTTACTTTAATGAGGAGACCTTGGAACATTAAATTATTTAAATCATTAGTGTGTAAAATCGTTAGGTTATTCTTTCTTTTCGACTTTCTCTTGCTTTCTGGACCCCTGTGTAAGTGTGGGTGTATTGTTTTCTTTTTGTAATAGTGTAATTGTTTTGACCATCATTTTGTAAGGATAACTGTGCTTTTTGGATATTTTGTATTACGAGGCTCAGGTGTTACGTCTGTCCGGTGATTATGTATTAAAATTGTGGTTTTTCTCAGTGTTTGTTTGTCCCCACTGATTCATCTTGCACATAGTGATTGTGCAGTATTTGCACGATTCCACCCATTGTGGACTTTGCTGCTGGTTGTGAACATTGAAACTTCTTTTTTTTTTTTTTTTACAACATTATATAAATATATTATCAGGCCTTTCTGGACAAAATGTCCCAGTTAAAAAATAAACATTAATAACAAGGACTCTAACACAAACAGGCCTTTCTAACTTAATAAGACTAAGGCAAAGTAAAGAAACCCATGAATGGCAAGACAAAGTAAGAATAATTGCTGAACACCAAAATTTCGTGAAGATGCTGCTTTTGAGGAGACATTTCCCCGGGAGAGGAGAGGAGATGAGGGCCCTCCCGAAATGCAGAAGAGAACCAGTGGGACGGTAATTGGGGTTGGAGAGAGGCCGAGACTATTATTGCTTCCATCAAGACAGATGAGGCAATTGCACCTTGTAACGTTGCCAATGAACGAAAGAGAGAGAGAGAGAGAGAGAGAGAGAGAGAGAGAGAGAGAGAGAGAGAGAGAGAGAGAGAGAGAGGTAATAATAATGAAATGCAGATTGTAAACTATTCTTCGTTTAAAATTTCTGCATTAAACTTATGCAGGATTATAGTGTTCATTATTAAGAAAAACATCAAAATTTCGTACATTTGTCCCTAAGGAAATTTAAAGGAAAAAAGTAAAAAAAAAAAAAAAACAGTAAAATCCTATGAAGGCATAAGAATTGTTAAATGATAAAGAAAACATATGCATGCAAGTAAGTGCTTTTCAACACAGTTCTAGTATACAATCAGTTCATGATACAGAAAATGCAAGCATGCAAAGAAGTATTTTACTTTTTAAGCATAGTTCTAGTATACAATGATTTCAATTACAACAAATGTTGATAAACTAGTTTAACTGACAACAATCATCACATATTCTGTTTTTCTCTCCTTGTGATATCGTAGAACCTTCCACACATTTTCTCTTTTTCCTTACGATTACAACTGTCTTATCCATTGCCTCTGTGACACAAGGATCCAGATCATTATTTGAACTTTGCTATTCTTAATATCCTTTCGCGATGTTTGAACACGCAGAACAACTGCTGACTACCTTGAATGTTAGCAGGAAACTTTCTTCCTTCTATTTAAAGTTCCTCATCATTAGGTTTCTAGATGCTTCTTGATTCCGTTTATTTTTCTAATCTCCATTTTCCTTATCAGAGGTGACACCTTTCTCAGACCATCTGAAGTTGTTATTTCTGTGCTATCTGAGATTTTAACTGAGTCTTATAAGTCTATCCAGGTTATTTCGTGTCTGATATGATTTATCGTTAGAGTTTCTTTGTCCTAAATTATTTAGTTTCACTTGCATAAAAAGAGGCACTGTATCAAATGAAGAGTATCTGATTTTGTCAAAAACATTAAAGCACTTTGGTTATCAAGAATGTTTAGTTACTTTCTTTATAACAGACTTGGATTGAAGCGTGCCAATGCTTTCTTTGTGGTCAAGTTTCTCCTTTCTTAGTTTAGTTTCTTGTTATTGTTTTCTTTAAACCAGAATAAGAAAAAGGCATTAGGTGCCATGCCCCATAGCATTTGATCTTCAGATGATTAGTATTTTTTTTTATTATTATTATTATTTTTTTGTCATTGGAAAGATGCAAAAGAATTAAGAAAGGCCCAACAACACAATTACCTTAACCGCCACATTCGCCATCCCGTGATTTTGGTAAAACTGTTGATTTGAGAAATTGTAATTGTTAGAAGATCAAAAGCTTTTAATGCAGTCTTTCCCTCTGCGAGGATGGTGAGAATATAAGTGTTGAAAGAGGCGAATGAAACCTGTTACCGCGCCAACAACCTTAAAGAATTGAAGTCGATACATAAACAGTGATTTCGGAAGAATCGTAACCGCGAAATATTTTCAGCATTTATCTCCATTTCCTTTCTTTCATTTCGACTAACACTGTTGTTATGTCTGTTATAAATATACCGACTGTATTAGATAATGAAGTTATAGAAGAGTATTTTAATATACCATCAATGCACCGGACTACACTATAAAGCATGAAAGGCATTGGAATTTTAAGTTCATTTCGTAAATTTCCAGTGAGGAACATTCAAACTTCATTTCCATACCGTGTATGTGTTTGTATAAAAACACAAGTGATTTGTATTTCATTGTTATCAGATAAAGCAAACTGCGTTGGCGTTGAATTACATTAATGAATCGGTGGCCGGTGGTGTGAGAATGTCTATTTCATTATGAGAGGCGCCTTTTATGCAAATCGCCTTGTTAATCGTGGAGGCCTCCAGAAATATTTCATGATGGAGAGATAACTGGATCGTCAAAGGCCGGTGACGAGCTACCCGTTATATTTCATTGATAGGAATACAACCACTGGCTCTTCTCCTAAATAGGTAGATTTATGCTCATAGGAATATTATTCTCGCGCTTGGCTACCCCAGGCTTCCAAGATCATCAACTTTGTCAAGGTATAACCGGTAAATTTGACATTTTCCTTTTTCCCATTCAAAGTTATTAAGATTTCAACTGTCTGGCAATTTTCCAAGACTCACAATTCAGTAGGCATCGTCTACCTACCATTAACCCCGGTGCCAGCGCCTCTGGAGTTAGTGTGTTGTGGAGTTTGGCAGTGTTGGTAGTCGAGGTTCTTATGGTTCTGCACAGGGTCTCAAGTTCCAGTGACAGAGATCTCATCTGACACGCGTGAGAAATGGAAAGAGTTTTCTTTTTGATAAATATAGGTTTAAAGGATGATGTACTGCGACTCTAAGGGGCCATGCCTAGTTGCCTCTTTCTTTCCAGAACTGTTTACATAGACGAATGAATAACATTCAGTGACAGCATATCTTTTTTATTATTGATTTTCATGGGTATATTACTTGAGTTGAAAGTTTTTGCTCGGGCACCAACACAAGAAGTCAGCCACGATTTTTTTTATTTATTTTTTTCAAAACCCGGGTAAAACTATCTTTACTCCCCCTTTCTAAAGAAATGAATAAGATGAGATTTCATATCGATTTTAATTTTGCTTTCCCAATAATAAATAAATTAATGAATAAAGACATTTACTATGAAATTTTTCGTAGCACCATTTTCTTTTTTGCTTTTTAGCATTTAATAATTTGAGCAGTCTACAACTAAAGCATCTTTTCCTTTCTAACTTGCTTATTCATTTACTGCTCTTGATTAGTTATAAGGAGAAGTCAGCAAGTCTTATCTCTGTCTTTCACTCTCCCCATTATTCCTCGTTTCCTATTAGATCTTTTGTTCTATTTTTTCCAAATATAAAAGTATACCTAAAGTTTTATATTAACTTTACTGACCCCATGTTGGGTGCAGACACATCTCAGGTGAGAGGAAATCTCCTTTGATAGTCGATATTTATCAGATATTTATTATATATATATATATATATATATATATATATATATATATATATATATATATATATATATATATATATATATATATATATATATATATATATATATATATATATATATATATATATATATATATATATATATATATATGTTACAGGAATCAACTTCACTAAAACTAACACCAGCCATTTTCTCCAGAGAACGAAACAGAACTCTTCTCAAAAGAACAAAAAAGAAATTTTCTCCAAAGAACGAAACAGAAATTTTCTCCAAAGAACGAACGACATACTACTTCAACCAAAGAGTGAGAGGCACAATTTCCAAGAGAATTATTTGGTCAAGGACACGTCGTAAAGGCACCACCAGAGTGTCTGCAACAAAAACGAGAAAGCAAGACCATAAAGACATCGCGAGACGGATTCCTACGCAGCGGAGAAAGGATGCAGAAGGTCACTTCAAGAGAAAATAGACTGATAGATAAATGAGCAAATAGATGGAGAGAGTCTTAGTTTCTTGAAGTGTTTATGTGGTAATCCAACAGCTACAGGAATGGAAAGGACTGTTTCTGTGGAGATTTGATCTGAATTCCTTAAACTTTTCGGCAAAAAATGCATATATATATATATATATATATTATATATATATATATATATATATATATATATATTAAAATATATATATATATATATATATATATATATATATATATATATATATATATATATATATATATATAAATATATATATATATATATATATATATATATATATATATTATTAATTGATATATATATATATATATATATATATATATATATATATATATATATATATATATATATATAAATATTGTGATTTTACTTGTTAATATTGTTATTATTATCAAATACATGAGAAATCATCTGGTAATAGATAACTATACAATTGAATTTCCTTCAGTAGAACAAATAATTTTTTTTGTTCCCCACTATTAGTTAATTAGTATGATATCATCAAAGTTTTCTGGTATTAGTGAATTCCCCTGTCCTCGGTAACTGGAAATATCTTCAAAGAACTGAGCTCTGAGTAATCGTTCCAGTCAAAAGAGTGAAAGCACGAGAGAGGAATTTTCGGAACGCTGACATTCCAGGCTGATGGCCTTTTCGGTGAATGCCATAAAACCTCAAATCACTGAGACTATAAAACGCCATATATTCTAAGCAATATCTTCCTTGAAACATTTTCTTCACAACACTTTTCCTCCTTTTATAGGAGTTTTACTGAAAGAGAGGTTTTGTGAAACCAAGACTGATAAATAATTTCAGCGAGAAATAAAAAGGGAACTGTCAGTATTTGATAATCTTACTAAATATATTCTTTCAAAAATAGAGCTTTTAATACATGATAGTGTGAGGTGAGGTACAAGTAAGATACGGAGACCACAGATTACTGATTTATTTACAAAACTTTCACACAGGTCAATAGCTCGTGCAATTTAATGTAGCTCCCGACCTCTGACAGGTCGAGAAAGGGATTAAATTTAAGCATCTGTGTTTGTTCACAGACAGAGATAATATATGAACTGAAACAGAACATTTGATTGAAGATCTTGCAGATATGGCTGGAAAGCTGGCATAATAATTCATACAATGGTAATAATACACAGATTGTGACAATAATGACAATGGAGATATATGTGCAAAAGACATAGAGCCAGTTGGTTCTTTGACCGCATAGTTTCTCTCACTCTTAGTCATCGTGGAATAAAAGAGATTTTGATTGTAGGTGTGTGTAGGCGCCCACACGTGGGCTGAGGACTCCCTGCCAAAGTCTTATGGCTGTAGGATGGTGTACTGTATGTGTGCAGGTTTCCAGATGATCAATGGAAACCCACGTCATTTTCACTACTGTCATCTGGTATGCCTCGGGTCATCTCTGGAGGATGCCTTGGTCCATTCCTGCACTTGGGGGTTGGGGGGAAGGAGCCCTCTGTGTTAATCTACCCACATGAATGTATAGGCTATTTTACGTCCTGCAGATCGTTGGGACACTCACCTTTCTGTTTGCGTGGTAGGTCGTCTTTGCTGGCATTATTCTCTCTCATTTTTCACGTGTCGGATGGCGATGTCGGATTGTTTGTTCTTGGAAGGTGTCTGCTGGCAACGTCAATGGTTGGCCGTAAGGACTTCTGCTGAAATGCGTTGACCGTTGCGTGCGGTGTTGTTCTCAGGCCCGGTAGGACCCAAGGTACTTCCCTCCTCCAGCTCCCACCCTGGCATCCGGCAGTGGGTGATGTTTTTAGCAATCGGTGCAGCCTCTCGATGATGCCATTTGCTTCTGGGTTGTAGGCCTTCTTTGGTCGCCTGGTGTCCCAGAAACTCTGTCGTTTTCTTCTCCCATTCACTCTTGTCTTCCTATTTTCTTTCAGTCTTTGTTGCAATTTTAATGTCTTTGAAATAGTGTTTTAAATTTAGGCTAAAGATTAAATGTCGTCAATGTAGACCATGCAGAATGGAAGGTCCCTGAACAGTTCATCCACCATTCTCATGAATGTTGCCCCTGAGTTACAGAGGCCAAAACAGCTGTAATTCAATGTGTAGGTGCCGAAGGGGGTGATGACTGCGGTCTTCTCAATATCTTCTTTTGCCACCGGGACTTGGAAATACCCTTTTAGCAGATCAATTTTCGTGAAGATTTTTGCTGCATTCATTTGGTTTGTTATGTCTGCTATATTTGGTAGTGGGTATCTGTCTGGTTTTGTTTTGATGTTTAGCTGTCGGTAGACTCCTTGCGTACGGGTGATGCCCATGGGCTGGGGGCTTTCTGGCACATTCCCCACTTATTCCATTTCTTTGGATACCTTCTTCATATAGGTGAGCTTCTCTGTGGCCAGCTGTCTGAATGGTGAGTGGAATGGGAACTTCCGGTCTCTATGTGGTGGTGCTATGTTTTGCTGACTTTGTTCAGTTATGCTAAAGGTCTTTCTTGGATATGTCTTCGTATTCCCGTAGAAGTCCTTGCATTTCTGGTGGTGGGACGTTGGTTGTGATTGGGCATATTTGTTGGTCCTGTTGATTTGTTGATGGTTTGGTTGTGGTATATCTGCTTGGCTTTTGAGGAGATGATGTTGGTGTTGTTCTTGGGATCAGCTGTTTAGCTGCAATATTGACCAGGAGGATGTGCACTGTTAGGAAATCTGTTCCTAAAAATGCCATCGTCACGTCTACCGTGATGAAGGACCAGTCATATTCTTTCCTGCCGAAAGTAATTTTCATCTCCTACCCTCAGTACATTGTCAGTGGTGCCCCGCTGGCTGTCGATATGTGGAGGTTGGTGGGGGGAGCGGGGGTGAGTCGTTCGTTTTGGGCTGGCTGGGATGAATGACTGCATGCTCCAGTGTTCACTAAGAACTCCACATCAGATCTTTCTTCTTTTAGAAAGAAGCACATGAGTCTTTTTCTTTTGTGCCTGGAAGGAAGACAGCGTTGAGCAGGTGCAGCTTCTCTTACGAGGCAACCAGTCTGCTCACCACTGAGTTAGTATGGATGGGTCACGTGTGCGACCCTACTGTATGTATTTTGAGAATAGGCAGCCTTTGTCACAATTTTTGGCTTTGTTTCCAAACCTCCAGTGGAAAAAAATCATATGCCCTGTGGAGGTTCTTGTTTCTTCTGCTTAGGCTTCTCTTTGCTAAATTGTTTTGGGAAGCTTCTTTTGTATATGAGGATGGCTGGCTCTTCTGACTCACTGTCTGATTCCGTGTCTGTTGTCTGCTTGGTCCGAGTGGTGCTGGTACTGCTGCTGTTGGTTGTGAGGGGTCCGCTGCTCTGTGGGCCAAATTCAATTCATCGACCATGATCAGGAATTCTTCTATGGGCACGGTGGAGGCTTTGGGCATGGCTACTGCAGTCTGTTGGGGTAGTTTTGTGATGAATACCTTCCTCACGATGTCCGAGGATGACGCAGGTTGGCTGATCATCTCCTATTGGGCCCTCCAAGTGATTAAGAAACTTATTGGCTCTCTGGGTTGTACTGCATGCTGAAGGATGAATTTAGCAGGTCCTTCAGTAGGTTGTAGATGACGGGGCATCTAATTCTTTGAGCCATCCTGTTATCTGCTCAAAGACGTCATCCTGCAGGAATTCGAGGACTGTGTCTGCTCCGTGTGTTGCCAAGGTGATTTTCTTTGTGTGGAAAATCGTTTTCGCCTTGTAGTAAAATGAGTCTGGGTTGTGGGGCGTAAAGGGCGGGAGGCGTATGGAGGCAGCTGTGATGTTTTCGCTGTCTTGGTCAGGCATCTCTCTGAGGTATGAGTAAGATACGGAGACAACAGATTAATGATTTATTTACAAAACTTTCACACAGGTCAATACGTCATGCGAGCCGCAATGTAGCTCCCGACCTGTGTTTATTAACAGACAGAGATATACATATGAAATGATACAAAACATTTGACTGAAGATCATTCAGATATGGTTGGAAAGCTGGCATAACAGTGCATACAATAGTAGTAATACATAGATTGTGACAATAATGACAATGGAGATATGTGTACAAAAGATGTACGAGAGAAGTTGTGTTCCTCTCGACCGCATGGTTTCTCTCACGGGTTAGTCATCGCAGGATAAAGGAGATTTTGATTGTATGTGTGTGTATACAGTTTAAGACCTTAGTTTTTACCAGACCACTGAGCTGATTAACAGCTCTCTAGGGAGGATTAAACTTATTTTACGTGGCTAAGAACCAAGCTTATTGTGAATCGAACCACATTATAGGAAATTTTCTATCACCAGGTTTCTTCATCAGCCGGGCGGGATAACTCCGGCCCATCAGTGATCTGAAGCTCAACCGACTCAGCCAACGAAGGGCTTGTAGGTGTGTGTAGGCCCGCACACATTGGAGCTACAATAGAAAGTAAAATGTCTCTTTTTCCAAGGCCCAAAATTCGCAACTGTACCAAGTGCTTCTATTTTTTAACTCAGTCTATAACCTTCCCTTCAATAAATGACCAATAAGTCTATATGATAGGAAAAACCTGCTCTTTGTTTCAGAAGAAAGGAAAAATTCAGTAATATAGAAGTGAAAACAATAAATATGCAACTACCAATCAACTTGTTTATCATGAAGGAATAGCCAGTGACTCCTAGATAGGAAATAAATGCTACATATGTTTTTGTAAAGAAAGATTGTAAAAGTATCCATCATTAATTTTTACTGACATTGTGCTGGTTGAATACATGAGGATTTCTTCATCGTCTTGGTTTATCTATATGGAAGACCCATAATTCATAAAGAAAACAGAAGTAATAAAAATATTCACAGCAGAAACGGTCAAAGCTCAACTGCCATGTCAGTAAAAACTTGAAGGTTTTCGAAGGAACCAGAAAAACGGCGCGCATAGAATCGGTTACCCAAGAGACATTGTTTTTCTTCTACGAAACCTCCAGCGGAGAAGAAAGCGAAGGATATTCTTCGAAAGGACCCCACTCGCACAAGCTGAGGAGATTGCCAGTGCGATTCCTTTTATATTTCGAAATCCTTTATTTAGATGGCAGACTGTCAACCACCGAATGATCATTAAAAGTCCATTTGTAATGAACATGACACGTTATGAAACTAATGTACCCATATAGTCTAGAATTACGGTAATAAAAGGAAGAGTCTTGACAAGACATATGTATATATATATAATATATATATATATATATATATATATATATATATATATATATATATATATATATATATATATATATATATATATATATCTATATATATATATATATATATATATATATATATATATATATATATATATATATATATATATATATATATATATATATGTATATATATAATATTCACAAATTGAATACGACTAGATCTCCACTGCATATATTTGACCTTGTTTAAAATACATCAGCAACGACAACAGCAGTAATAATAATAATAATAATAATAATAATAATAATAATAATAATAATAATAATAATAATAATAATAATAAAAAACAGATGCAGCGAAGATTTTATGCATCCGAATTGTTGTCCCATTCCCAGAGTATTTTTACAGAGCAGGAGCATTTCCCGAAAAACAAAACTATGTTGCTACATATTCCATTTTTGTTGAAACAAAAGGCATTACTGAATTGTCCTGGGCCCTTTCGTTGAACAATAAACACAACAATATTTGTTGCTTCGTATACAGATTGCGAAATTGGAACGTTGCTTCATTTTCAGAATACAGCGTGAAGTGTACAGTGAGCTGAATAAGTCATAGGTACAATTGACCAACATTGCTTTTTTGAAAGCAAATTAAACATAGATTGACTCTCAGTTATTATCTTAGAAAATGAGCTGAATCTAATTTAGTCATAAAACCTAAAATTGACATTAAAATCACCAAGTTCAAGAAACAGCTACAAAAGTATTTTTTATTTTCAGTTTCGAAAATAAATAAAATCTAATTCTTTATATTTCATTTTTAAAGATAATTCGATACTGCACTTGGATTTGTTTTATGTATAATGATTATTAGGAAAAAATACTACTTATACTTTTCGAAAACGTTGCTTTCGAGTCATTTTTCCTATCAGATTCCGTTTCTTAATATAAATGTCTTACAAAAATTTTATTCGCTTCATTGTATTTTAAGCACATTGTCAGCAGTAAGGTAAAAGAAATTTTAAAAAGTCACATGTGAGATTATTAACCATTGAATTTAATCTTTAGATGATTTCCAAGACCACAAAAAACAAGAATTAGTTCAAGAAAGAGGCACAATTATCATCCAGCCATTGAGCAATAGACGGATATAAGAAATAGAGAGCATTAGCAACAAAGAAAAATGTTTGTTTGTTAAAAGATTGAAGTTGTCTTCAAAACAGAAAGAAACTTCTTAAGGAAGGAATGACCTAAGATGGAGAAAAGACATTAGACGATAATTCCGGTGCAACATGTGGAGGGAAAAGTGATACTCAGGAGATCCTGTGGCGATCTCGTGTGGCACGGCTGGGAATATCCTTCCTCAGATCTTGAAAACAAGGAGGAAGGGAAGAAATGGACGCTAATAACGGTACTGGGAGCCTGGCAGAGAGACAGAACTTTAATATTCAGTTTTCTTTGATCAAAGTCTTATCAATTACGTCATTGCTTGTCATACTGATTAGTAGTATGAAGTAAGGAATTGTAAAGTAAAAAGCGAGAAAGCACACAAATAAGCAACAACAAACATGTTTTTTTCTAACTTTCAGAAGTCATTTTATTTCAGGCGATAACAACATTTTAAAGGACCTTTACAAAATATAATTTTAGTGAGTAAATGGAAAGCGTTAACGTTTGTGAAGTGGTCAATACACTGTGCAAAAGAGCGTGACATTAGAGCAATAAATAGATCTGGTCTACTGACTGCACCATTAAGTTAAAGCTGACGCGTCGAAAAGAAATGCATCTGCATCTTTTGGACGAAGGTAACCTAAAAAGCAATTTGCATTCCAACCGTCGCTAAACCTTTGGCAGATACTTTTATTGTTTTGTTCTTCTCTTCAGAATAACTGTCAGCATCTTGTTCTTATAGTTGTCATTATTGAAGAACTGTCTCTAAGCATCGTTCGAAAACCTTATAACAGAAAGAAATGACTTTGCTTGCCTTTTGTGTCTTTGATTTGTTTATAAGACACTGAATATTTCCTCAAACGTTTCACTAAACAGTAATTCCAGGAATACCAAAACAGATAAACGTGGTAAGCAAATGTGGTATTGCCTTCAGAGTTGTTCTGTTTCTTGCTTGCCGTGAAAAATGCTTGGCGGTAGGTAGGTTTAGGAATAATTGTTTATGTTATCGTGTCTTGTTTTAAACCTCCAACAGCGTATTACTAAGAGCTGGAACGGGCGTTTCGATATGGGCGTCCAAGCTAATATGCTCAATAGCAAAACGCCACTCCATGTCATTGACTCTCAAAAATATATCCTTATTACTTTACTTATTTATTCAAAACAACTTCCGAGATTGATTTCATGACTCATAACACTGAAAGTTATCGTCTCATTCCGCATGAAAAATGGTTGACTTAATATTACATTTCACTAATACAGAAATGAGTTTCAGCTTTCTTGATTCAGCCAGGGTCTTAAAGCATGAAATACTCTTTTCTCTGTTTGAATACATGAAACTATTTCATGCTCTTCCGTTATGAAAAAAGACTTTATTTGCATGAAAATTAACGTCAGATTATGATACACGTCTGATCATTTAGAACTAGCTCAGTATCTAAAATTGACATTTTCAGGCAAATTTCCAAAACCAAATTAATGTTTGAAATTAAATACTGATCTACATTTTTTTAGAAATCGCACAGCCCGTTGTACAAGACAAGTTCCACAGGCAGAATTATCCGATTTATAATTAAGTATATCTTAGTTTAACCAGACCACTGAGCTGGTTAACAGCTCTCCTAGGGCTGGCCCGAAGGATTAGACTTATTTTTACGTGGCTGAGAACCAACTGGTTACCTAGCAACGGGACCTACAGCTTATTGTGGAATCCGAACCACATTATGACGAGAAATGAATTTCTATCACCAGATATAAATTCTTCTAATTCTGCATTGGCGGCTCGGAGAGTCGAACGCTGGGCCAACACTGTTTTGCGGAGTCTTCAATATTTCAACTTTAGTAAATTGCAGCATACTTTGTTGCTTTATGGAAATTCAAACATAATATGGTTCAAAAAAACTACACTTTTCATTTCTGTGGATTTTCTTGACAACGAATGGCAATGTTATCGAGTTAAACTTATCTGTTAGTTAAACTTATCTGTTAGTATATATATATATATATATATATATATATATATATATATATATATATATATATATATATATATATATATATATGTGTGTGTGTGTGTGTGTGTATATTATATATAACATATAAACCTCTTTTAGCAGTTAGCGAGACCGTTGTCAAGGCCTTGTCAAGGCCTTCAAAATCACCCCCAACCGATGGAGACAACAGTGGCGAAGTCTACCAAAGGCGACAAATCAAACCCGCTCTGAATGGCTTTTCAAGAAGACCAAAGCCCTAAAACGATGGCTAGTTTCCTTAAAAGCTATCTCTGTGGACAAAATACTCAAGCTTTTCCAGCTCGAGGACTTCCTGTTCCATATCAGTTCTCGCTATAGTGTGATAAAGCCCATAAGATGGTAGCCGAATGCTGTCGCTGGGCAGGCAGCTGGGATACCCACCATCCCCATCTTAGTTCTTCTGGGTGTAAATTATACCCATCTGTACATACCTCAAACCATTCTCAACCACCTCTCAAAAATGGGCATCCCCTAAAAGAAACCAATGTGTGGACACTGTAAAAGAACAGGACACCCCACCTTGGATGGGAAGAAAAGGGCCTACTCCTTCCACTGGGACAGAGCCAAGCAAAGATTATAGTAAAAATTATTGCACCGCCAGTAAGGTCTATGGGCATTCAGCCCCATGGGCAAAATGCCCTAATAAAACAAAATTACCTGCCATTGCCCTAGCAGTTACGAATTCTAAAACCTTAGGCCCTCCAGCCAAGGGTCCCATATCTAGCTACCCCTCACACCAGGTCACAGCATTCGATGACACTGGCATGCATATCTCCCTCATGAGGGAAGATAAGATCCCCTATAGGGCCACCATTGACACACATCAGCTTATCACAATTGAGGGTATCAATCAAAAGAAGATGATTCTCCCCACTGTCAAATTGAGGGTCACAAGACCTCACAGATCTAAAATCTGCACCCTGCAGTAGCCACTTACCTTCCTGGAGGCTATGACCTGGGACAGGATTTCTGGTCCCCTCCTAATTTACAAAAATCCAGAGGACCCAACCTTAAACTCGCTGCCAGTGCCACTTGAGTGCCCTGAGTGTGCCAAGCTCCATCTGTCTCGAGCTACGAGCCTTTACCAAATTCATTTCTTTCCTGCCCCATGTTTTTTTCTCGTATTTGAATCACCCTTCAGATCCCAAATTTGACGCAAAAATCTCTGTCAGTGCTACCAAGTGTCCTGGACAGTGCCATGTTCTTTCGCTGATGTCGAAGAAATTCCACTCAATTCCTTTGCCTGGGCCTGCCTTAGTGCCAGCGCTAGAGCATGCCATAGATCCTCCGTTGAGAGATGCCAGTCCTGATCGTCTCTCTCACCCCCACTTGGCACTGGTACCAGTGCCGGTACAAGAGCCAACCCAAGGTAAACTCAGGTCTCCTCGAGATTCCCCAACCACAGCGAAGCTTACAAAGGTGGGCCTCTTAACCCATGCCTGAGCCGGTCATTATGACCTGCAAGCCTCTCATGCCAACCATGACCTCTTCCTCTCTTTCCCAGTCCTCCTCAGACTTGATTATGAGTAAGGATTCTACCATATCTCTACTGGCCAATGAACTCAAAGAACTGTGACAACCCATGGTAGAGCTTGCAATTTACCCCTGGCCCTTCGGCTGTCAAAGCCAGAACAGGTGGCACTTCAAAGTCCTCCTCAGACTCAGCTCCACTGACTCCCCTACCAAGTCAAACCATCGAATAAAGGGGTCCATATAAAAAAGATCACAATTTTCAACTCCAGGTAGCAATCAGCCATTGAGCTCCCCTGGCATCTGTCCAATCTGGCCTGCCCCTTTATCTTACGAAGATCTTTGGCACCTCTATCCAGAATGATGATGCCAGGTTTCTTCACCTATTTAATTTCCTCAACTTTGCAATTTATTCTTTTCCTGTAATGTTTTTTTTTCTCATTTGATCATTGCTCAATTATTTTATGCCTTACCTCACCTTTTACTTTGCCTCCCACTCCAAGTATCGTGGCATCACTTAACATAAGACCACGAATATTTTGTTGTATTGCCTCTTCAAGGCAGACTACCTGCATTACTTTGTCTTACAAGGTTTACTTATTATTAAGTGCATGAAATAGCTTAAGGTTACTTGTAATAACCTACTAACCTTGATTTTATGTTGTTACATTATTTGTGATTATTTTTGTTCAAACTTGGATTAATGCTGCTGTAACACAACAATCAAACATATTAATAAACTAATTCCTAGCACTAGAGTAAATGTCATAAGTGATATCATATGCTTTGTAATTGATTTCTTCTGCAGAATTATTAATTTTTAAATGAAAGTGTAACCTAGGGGATTATGAGGAGAGATTTTCAGCTTGTTCAGTTGAGTTAACTATTTGTAGCCATTCCCACCCAATCTAAGGTGTGAATGTCAACTTGGTTGGGGAGGCACAATGAGGGAAACCTCTTCTAAGCCAGCTCTCCCTTCAAGAATTACAATAATATAAAGTATGAGAATAAATATTTAACTTTCCTTGAACTCATAATAAGATTTATGCTCGCTGTTTATTTTCAGTAGTGGAGTAAAAGTTTTGAATAAAGGAAATCTGTGGGTAAATTATTCGTCCCTTTGACATTTCTCTCACTCACCCCTTTGGGTAAACTTTAATCTTCCTTTGACTGAGTGATCTGCCCTGAGGCCTTAACTCCAGGAGCTGTCTTTTGGAGATTAACCCCTGCTGGCGCTGGAGTGACTCGGGAGAGAAAGCGAGCCGGCCCATAGCAACTGGGACCCATGTGCTGGCACCATGACACCTGAGCATGAATCACCTCATGCAAAGGCTGTCCATTCGCCAAACGCCACATACGAGCCTTCTAATAGAAGATGGAGTACCATTGAGTACAACGCCACCTAGAAGGAAGGGAATCTTAATCCTCTGACCTTACAAAAGGGCACCACACAGGCAGAACACTTTCAGAGATGTTGTACACCCTATCCAGGACACTTATAGCCCTCTTGCTCCCTTCGAGCTGCCCCTTGCTCTTCCCCACGTGGCCTGCCTAGAAGCCCGAGTTACTTTTGTGGTGAACCCCTTTCACTATTACCCTCCATTGCTGGCGCCCTTACACAAAGAAACCCCCCATTTCCTGAAGATGAGGAGGAGTGCTTGCTGTGGAACTATCTCATCATCTTTTTTGTGCACTGTGGCCTAACCTCTGTGTCTTTCATTGCAGTGCCCTTTGAAGCAGGTCACCCTTGTGTTTCCATTGTGGATCTGTTCATCTAGTCGAACTCTGTTCACCTGTTCATCATTATTCCCCATTCTTCTGAGCTATGTGTTTGATGTAAGTATAATAAATTAAGTGAACCCTAAGTGTTTACCTGATAACTCCCTCATTTGAAGAAGGCCTTAAGCCAACATTTTCTTATATGCTTTTGTCTGAACCCAGAACTAAAGTCAGATACTACCCCCCACCCTTCCCCATGGTAAGTTTCCATGAATCTTCAGTTTAAAACAATTTAGTGGCCCTAGTTCAGCCAGGTTAACCTATGGGCCAGATCAAAATCATATATCAGTATATATATATATATATATATATATATATATATATATATATATATATATATATATATATATATATATATATATATATATATATATATATATTATAAGAAATTAACGTAATTTATTCAGTTTTGCAGGCCTTTTAACGTATGATTTGCTTGTTTAATCCAGTTTCTTTTGCCTTTCTCTCTGAAAGCTGGATTTTGGGTCTTTACCTTCCCTCAAATATTGATACTCCACCCAGAAGTTTGTTTCTTGCATGTTTGTGATGGTGGTTCGGCCAGTTCTGTGCCACGTCAACCCCTCTCCCGGAGCTGTCGAGGGGCCTTGTGGCATTATCTCAGGAGTTCTGTTCTCGGCTCCGTCATAACCAGTGTGCTACTTTTTGGCAGTCTACGGCAGTTTACCTTTTGGATTAGAATTGTTGCACACCTGATCGTGTTGCGTCACTTGTGAGTGACTTTGTGTTTGGACGCTTTGTTGCTGGAGGCTTGGACTCGGTGCCTCACCGTGCTTATCTACCCGTTTTCTTCTTCATTTCTAGGAGAGCTCAGCATTTGCTCTCGTGAACGGCCCATTGTGCGGCGTAAGATACGCTCTGTATTCTCCTGCCTCTGCCCTTTACACTGCGCCCTTGGGTCGTGAGGAGGCCCTCCAGTGGCGACGCCCACTTTATTTTATTATTATATATTTGTTATCGTCATTAGTTTCTCCGTGTGGAGCAGCATCCCCTATATCTTTTGGAAGGACGTCAGTTGTACGCCTACAGTATGCCAGCGTCGGCTTTCATCTGCAAGGACTACCCTATTTAGCCTTAGTGTTTGTTAGGCGTTGTAAAACCAAGATATTGGATCCTTGTTAATAGTTTGCTAATGTATTTCATACAAGGTATTAATTGAATATTGTATATATATATATAGGTTAAGGTTTTCCTTTCCCCCTGGATTACTATCGTATGCTAGGGAAAGAGTGTTTTCTTACTTCCACTGTTTACTTTCTTTATTTCTTAGCATGCTAAAGGCGATTGAGGAAGTGATTGATTTGTTGTTGTGTGTGCTTGTTGTGTTCTTTCTCACCATCATTCAGTTTTCAGAGGGTTCTTTTGCTATGTGTTTTGTAATAAATTATTGTTAATTTAGTTTGTGGCTTTGTGTATCCTCTCTGAGATTGTGCTCTTTGAGTGTTGGTTTGTCAGGGATCATACCTGTTTTGTGGTACTGATCTGAAATACAGGTCAAAAAGAACCTTAAAAACTTCAGACCATCTTGAAGTTCCTAACAATATATATATAGTATATATATATATATATATATATATACATACCTAGAGATGGAAATTACTATAAATCACAAAGACAGATGCTCATCTCCAGTTAGGAACCGGTCACTGCAAAAACTAACCCCAGGTTGTCATAACAAACTGCCAGCATAACTGATTAGAATCAATGATAGGTGTTTAGGTGTTCTCTGTTCTGACTTTCTAAATGGGGTTTATATATATGAGGTAAAAGATGCGCTGAAGTTTCTTCAGCGCAATCGAGATTTCTGTACAGCGTATAATCAACGCCACCAAAAATAGTTCTATCTTTCGGTGGCCTCGGTATAATGCTGTATGAGCCGTGGCCCATGAATCTTTAACCACTGCCCAGTCTTGTATCGTTGCCAGAAGCACGATTATGGCTAAATTTAACCTTAAATAAAATGAAAACTACTGAGTTAGAGGGCTGCAATTTGGTATGTTTGATGATTGGAAGGTGGATGATCGACATACCAATTTGCAGCCCTCTACCGTCAGTAGTTTTTAAGATCTGAGGGCGGACAGAAAAAGTGTGGACGGACTGACAAAGCCGCCACAATAGTTTTTTTTTTTTAACAGAAAACTAAAAAGAGCATAAATATGAAATGAATTCTCAATAACATTAGTAATTGCCAAACAGTAGAGACAAGACACAGCTCTGTCAATCACTCTCGTGTTGGAAGTCGTCTCTAAAATTACAGGCATCAGTTTGTGACAGTCCCTGACAAGGAAAGGCGTTTTGTTCTATTTAGTAATTAGGAACTATGTTTTGGCGCTAAGAGAGAGAAACAGGCAGACTGAGAAATAATACTGTTAGTTATTGTATAATTTTCCTTAGGTAAAATTAACGGAAATTTTGGCAATATTTTTAGAAATATTGATTTAGCAAGAAAATCGAAAGAAAGTTTAAATGTAGATAGCTGCTTATATATATAATATTTCTATGCATCTGTGTGTGTTTGTGTGTGGGTATCAGTTAATAAGAGTATATACGTGTCATAACAAAAATTCTTAAATATATCTACACAATAAAATATTGAAAGAAATAAAAGTTGGAAAAATTAAAAATATTTAGAAGAAATTCCAATAGAATTTTCACTTTGCACAATTAATCCCAGTATTTATAATTGAATGCCCTGATTCATAAACAGATATTTGCCAGATAAATTCACAACAGGGACACAAAGCAATAAAGCATGATTAACCATTAAATGATATCCGCTTCATTAGAACAAAAGGCGGCCACTCTGTCGACGAATTTATTGTCGAGGCCTTTAATTGGACACTGACTCATAATAGAGTTATGTAATCAACAAGAAAATTACGGCTTTTATTATTCAGTGAGCACATGTATACATTTACTAGAACCAAACGACTAAATCAACGCACAGACATTAATGAGGTTTTATCATTTCCGTAGGACATGTTATGGGTCGTTAATGAATAAAAAAAATAATACATCGATCACTCTATCATCCAGTTATCACGGTATTCTTCCAATGTGAAGAATGCATTTCATCGCGAACAAATGTCAATCACAGCGCTGGAATGATTTGTAAATATTTGCATCGAAGTTCCATTAAGAGGCATGGCCTTTGTTAAATGGTACGTGTTATTTGACGGATAGTGATTGTACAGCTCACGAACACATGTTGTACATACAATTACGCCATAATGCAGATGTGGTTGAATATCAGTTTTCAACATTGATTAGAATTTATTTCGTTTCTGTTCTTCATGTATGTTCTCAGTTCATTCTCTGTTACGCGACTTCCATATCAAGTTCGCTGTTATTAGTCTTTGTTCAACTCAGGAGGTGAATATCAGAATATATATATATATATATATATATATATATATATATATATATATATATATATATATATATATATATATATATATATATATATATATATATGTGTGTGTGTGTGTGTGTGTGTGTGTGTGTGTGTGTGTATTCTGACACAAGCAAAGAATAATGAAAATGGTATGACCACAACTGGCCCAACCTGTTAAAAAACACTGGTGCTTATAAGAAGAGATTTATAATATAATATTTATACAGGCTATGCAGCTGGGAGGTGGAAGAGTAATCTTTATTCAGAAGTGATAAACAGGGGCTGGATTGGCCTCTTTTGGGTGGTTGACATTCAACCAACATCCTAGAAACCTTGCTTTTGAAAGACATCACAACTGGGTGTTGATATGAAGTAGTGTAGTAAATTTACCTGATCAAACTCACAGCAGAACAATACGCCTGAAAATTTTCCTTGAGGAAATAATCTAAGGCCTTGCAGGAATGTCTGTTAGATTTTACTGTGCAACAGGAGGGGCCACATTGCCTGTGTCCAGAATGTCTGATGAAGTATTAGTCTAACCTCCTCCAGCTATTATTGATTTCAGTCTTTTGCTGGATAATTAGCTGTGCTGAATCCTGGCATCTAGTAGAGATATATTCTGTTACACACCAGACCTCTTCAGTAGTATTTCTGTCCTCATATGGAGAGCATGATAGGTGGATAAGGAGTTATGTTCGTTGCTAAATAGACTAACTGGTCACAGAAACCAATTATGCAGCCAAAGAGGCAATACATTACAATGAAAACATTACTTTGAATGAAAAAGTAATTTAGGGATGTAATTTTGGCCTAAATTATTAGTAAATTAAAACTTTTTGCTTAGTAATACAATTAGGACTGAATAAATTATGTAAAATAGCTTTAAAATTAGATATCATCCGGTCTCGCCATCAACAAAATAAAGTCCATTTGATTTAATAATTCTTCGGGAAATGAAATAAAACTCACATTATGGATGCTTCACCCATTAAGCAGCGGAAACAGTTGCAGTCTACTTCTAAATGCACAGCTTTCAACCACTTTGGGTGATGAAGTCTGGCACGAAATCATAACAAAATTCGATGAGCAAAAATCCTAAAACATTCAAATGTCTAGTCTCTGACAAGGTATCACGAATTTTCATATCTATGTATAATTAAAGCTTCTCTCAGAAAAGCTAAAATGTTCTTCATTCGCCCCAAGACTTGAAATCTCCAGTCCTCTTGTGCAACAGATATTACCACCAGATATCAAAAGTATCTATGGAAAAATAACGGGCTCTGGGAGAAAATAGTAATTCGTATTCCATTCATTTCCTCATCATTTAGTAAGTAATTGAAATGTCATAGGCATTACAAATTAACCATACCTGAAAAGGATAATGTCCTCTGCATATTCCTGAAAAGCTTTATAAATCTTGATCAAATACTTAAAAAGGGGGTTTATATTGCAATGAAACCTGTGCGCAAATTTAAACAAAATAATTTGATAAAGATACAAATGGAACTTGCCATTATATCTTCGTTAGTATTATATGCAGACGTTGCCATCTTAGTTCATACCGAACCATAAAATGCAACGTATCTAATAAAGCATAATAGGTTAAGATGATAAAAACTGATATTCTTATAAAAAGTATATTTCACTTTCAACCTGCAACACAAAACTAGGTTAACCTCTGGTTAGAGAGAAGGCAATTAACAGGCAAATGCTACATGCTTGAAAAACTATTCTACAAAAGCGCCATCTTAATTACGGCTTCATACTCAATCTTGGCCTTCAAATCATCAATCTCTGTCTCGAATCTGTATCTCAATACAAATAATCTGTTACATATTAAACAATTTAACAAAGCTCGCATTACAAATAACCGCAGGCGCCAAAACAAAAATAGACAGTAGTTTCGTAACTTTAGAATCACCTGGATACTAATGTGTTGCAGCTAAGCTCATTAATTATGCTGATATTTCATAATGGGGAGAGAGAGCAGGTTAAATTGGAACCGACTCGTTCACAGAAAAATCTGTTGGTCTGTTAAAGTCCCCGTGCAATATGTTAGCTCTGCTCTCTCTCTCTCTCTCTCTCTCTCTCTCTCTCTCTCTCTCTCTCTCTCTCTCTCTGGAAATTTTGTTTGTTTGTTGGTTCAAGGTTTCCTTGATTTGTCTTTCAGCTAAAGCAGATTGAAATACAAATAAAATTTGATATAACAACGCGCTTACGGAAGAGACAGAATAAAAGCCAATAGTTAAGCCTCATTGTTCCATGTTGCCTTTTTATGTGTGTGTGGGTTTCTTGCGGACTTTAAATATTGTCGTAATGATAATGTACTGTTTATTTTCCACTAGTTTTCTTGTTTGAATTCACTGTTCTATGAATAATACAATTTCAAAGCACCTATCCTTCACACAGAGAAAACCTTTTTAGCTTTCATTTCCTTCATTCAGTCCCGAATAACGCGATCATTGGAGCATCTCATCGCTTAAGCCTTCAGTTCTGGGAAATCTTCGGAGTCCGCAGTCTCCCTGACAGTCGCACCATCGAGACTCTGTAAGAGTTCGCTGCAACCCTCGAGCATCTTCGCTTCTCGTTTGCTAATGGGTCGGGACAAACCGAGCGAGAGATTCGAGGATCCGCTGAGAGGTCTTTCGCCACGCCCAGGAAAATCACCGGAGCGGAACAGTGAAAAGGACAATGGCAAAAATGAATATCTCAGGAACTTCTCAGCATCTTTCTTGATCATAACGAATGATCTGGCGGACGTCGAGTGGTTGCCTCATACTTGGGAAGCGGATCCTCGAATCTCTCGCTCGGTTTGTCCCGACCCATTAGCAAACGAGAAGCGAAGATGTTCGAGGATTGCAGCGAACTCTTAGAGTCTCGATGGTGCGACTGTCAGGGAGACTGTGGACTCCGAAGATTTCCCAGAACTGAAGGCTTGAGCGATGAGATGCTCCAATGATCGCGTTATTCGGGACTGAATGAAGGAAATGAAAGCTAAAAAGGTTTTCTCTGAATGAAGGGTAGGTGCTTTGAAATTTCATATTCATACAACAGTAAATTCAAACAACAAAATTAGTGGGGAATAAAGAGAACATTAACATTACGACAATATATATATATATATATATATATATATATATATATATATATATATATATATATATATATATATATATATATATATATATATATATATATATATATATATATATCAAAAAGCAAAATGAATCATTAGTTATCTGTTTATAACAGGTAGTGCTCCCAGAGTATATTTTAAAATCTGGATGCATATTTTTGTTATATACCGATATCCCTGAAATTACAAGGAGAAAATCAACGAGTATAATATAATACGAAAGGAATATGCGCTCCTTTCTTTCCCTTTACTTATAAGAAATTTTTTACCCACACCTCACCCTCATGACTGTAGCTATAACACAAAAAATCTTGCAACTGACGGAGAGAGAGAGAGAGAGAGAGAGAGAGAGAGAGAGAGAGAGAGAGAGAGAGAGAGAGAGAGAAGGAGAGAATTTTATTAAAATATATAATTTTTAAATCCGAGAAGCAACCTGTATTATTTGATAAGGCCTTATTAAAACTGTTTTTTGGTTAATCTACATTAATCTGAACTTCTCAGAAAAAACGTAAATAAAACGTACAGATGAAAAAGCAGTAAATATGGCAGAGCATTCCAGTATACTCTGGACACTTCATTAATCGCAGAGAAGTATAGTCCACTGGAACAATGACCGCCTTCATATACTGTATATTCTAGTTTCCATTAAAATGAATATTAGTCCTCAAAGTCTCTGTACAATATTCTGCTATATTTCAGGACGGCACCACACGATCTAGCAGCGTTGGCTGTTGGCCCCTTAAGACAAGCAAAACAAGTTTATGGATTTTACAAATAATGTCAGTCTGGTCCTGAAAAGCCTTCCAAGCTCATCATATTGCATTGAAGGTTCTCGTTTGGTCGTTACTCATTTCTTCTCCTACGGCCACCAGACCTTGTTAAGGCGGCCATCATTGTTCGCTATTTATAGTTTCCTGTTAAAGAAAACTATTGTGCCGGCTTTGTCCGTCCCTACTTTTTCTCTCCGCACTTGTCCGCAGTTTGTCTCTCCGTCATCAGATCTTAAAAGCTACTGAGGCTAGAGGGCTGCAAATTGGTATGTTGATCATCCACCCTCCAGTCATCAAACATACCAAATTGCAGCCTTCTAGCCTCAGCAGTTTTTATCTTATTTAAGGTTAAAGTTAGATATAATGGTGCTTCTGGCAACGCTATAGGACAGGCCACCACCATGCTGTGGTTAAAGTTCCACGGGCCGCAGCTCATACAGCAGTATACCGAGACCACCGAAAGATAGATCTATTTTCTGTGGCCTTGATTATACGCTGTACAGAAAACTCGATTCCGCCGAAGAAACTTCGGCGCAATTTTTCACTTGTTTTTAATTAGAGAACAATCAGAAAGAAGGCCAACGCTTATATGTCCGACAACAATGTCACAGCTTCGAAAATATTTGTTTATCCACCAGACCTGGTCAGCGGTCCTCTTCCACTTGAATCATACGATTCCGAGCGATCCTTCCACATGACCCTTTTCACACCAAGAGGTCATATATATATATATATATATATATATATATATATATATATATATATATATATATATATATATATATATATATATATATATATATATATATATATATATATATTATTCTTACGAACACTGGCGTGCGTGATAATCAGATTAATTGAACATTCATTTTATAATTCTGAGAGCATCGCTTTAGTTTCTGAAGGCTTAAAAAAAATGGATTCCCCATCCAGATGGGAATTCGTCTTCCGAATGATGTAAATTTATTGATTTTTCGGTTTCAGACTTTCGGGACAGAGAGAGACAGTGGACGCGAAACACCTGGACCCTACAAGAGCAGTTAGGGAGAAATCGCTTTTATCGTCTCGTTGTTCCTGCTCCCCCACATCCCATGCGAATTGGACTCTGCGTTATGATGTGCAAGAAAGACAGATTGGAAGGAGGAGTGGCAGTAGAAGCTGTATGGATAAATAAAGAGGAAAAGTTACACAAGATCAAGTGTAAGAAGTGAAACAGAAAACTAAAAAAAGAACGCTACGAAGGACGTGGACGATAAGAGGAGAGATCAGAGAAGATTTGGAATCGTGGGAAGAGATTGACCCTGGAGAATCACGCCAAAAGGTAAGACAAGAATATGAGAGGAAGAGATTAAACGGTGAGAAGGGGAAGAGTAGATGAGAAATTTGAAAAGGAGAGCAATAAACGCATAGCTAGGAACTTAAACGGATGCTTGTAAACGCAATTAACACTCAAGGAATGGCGCGGGAAAAGAAGGATAAAGTTAATTCGTGAATATGTTGATGTTCGAAGAATTGGAACAATAATACGTGAAAGAATCCACAAGAGGTACATACACTGCAACAGCCAGAGAGGGCGAAGAGAGGAAGAGAAACGAAAACGAAATCCGAAAAGCATTTGGAGTTCAAACTGGTTTCCATTGCTTGAAAAGAAGGTTAGCTGTGGATGACATCGTCGTTACATTCTGTTTCTCTGTTTTGCCCTCCAAATTTGGTGTGAACCCACATAAAACCACAAAACGCTGTCTAACATCTCCAAATCATCCTTATTATAGATTTCTTTACAAGCTAAATAAACTGTCACGGTACTAAAAGTTAAATTCCTTCAAGATTCCACTAATATTCTGAGAAAATAGTAGAAAGAAATTTTTTTTTTGAAAAAGAAAAATGTCAAAATCATGCTGAGTCCACAAAAAAAAAATTAGCCTTTATAAAAAAATACACAGTATGATTCATATGACAAGCAATGATGCAATTGCTCATACTTTGATTAGTGAACCCTTAAATTTAAAGTTCTCTCTCTCTCTCTCTCTCTCTCTCTCTCTCTCTCTCTCTCTCTCTCTCTCAGCAACAACACCCTCTAAATAGCAGAATTAATGGCCCATATAACGACACACTTACTTGGGAGGTTGTTTAGGAAGTTGCATATCCCAAGAACTCGGCTCCATGATGTCAAGAGCAGCAGTTGTGCTTCTCTCGGTGCCTCCACACTGCTACAGAAGCGTCACATCAGTCTCCAAGATGATGCTTCTTATTTCCTTTCTGCTGTATTTCCTCAGCAGGACACTTTTCCCCGTTCTGCTAGCCTGAAAAATTAGGAATCTTGAATTGGGAATTAGAAAGTTCACTAAATTACACTGAATGTAATTCCATTCTCGCTGTTGATTTTATGGAGGCATCGAAAACAACGCGAATATTTAGATAAAACTGCAACTGTGTTGTACATGTAATATATGAATTACAATTGTACTGCTAAGTATTTTCTTGTTTAAGAATTTTTTTTTGTTAGGCAGAATATTAAATGAATCAATGATATACATTCAATTTCTATTATTACCATTATTATTAGTTAAGGGAGTTTTATTTAGGGCAAATTAGCTACTAATCTGTATTAGTATTGCACTTGTGAATTCAAAATGAATGTTATTGTCCTTTCTCTTCCTATCAGGATTTCCAAACCCCAACATCTCTGAAACCTCAGCAGTGAAATATTGTTGCCAAGATTTTTCATTAGATTTTTAAATCTTAAGAAACTTAGAGATTTGATTTGATTCGATTTGCTTATTGGCTGATTTATACTGAAATTTTATCTATATTTTTGTTATGAAAACATTCAGAGAGGGCATATGATGAAATATGCAGAAAAATCTATTATACAACAAACATTAGAAAAGAAGACTTGATTTTATAACTGTATTTGCGTGAGATCTAAACGTCTTGAGATTATGACGACTTGAATTGCGCATTTTTTAAAGAAAAGTTTAGTTAAAGGATAACATCAACGAAAATGATTAAACCTTGAACACGATCTCTGAGCTGAAATGATGGCAGTGCTGGTTTGCCCGGAATGTAGGTGTTATTGTAGGAACAGCTGTAAATTCTCTCTCTCTCTCTCTCTCTCTCTCTCTCTCTCTCTCTCTCTCTCTCTCTCTCTCTCTCTCTCTCACTTACGAACCATTCAATGTAATACTGGTGTGACAAAATATAGAACGTGACAAAAGAGGCGATGAAGAGCAGTCATTGCTAATTTGTCGGTACCCAATTTGATATTGTTTCAGGGTTATTCTTCTTTCATAAAACGAATATGATTCTATAAATAATACTATGAAAGGAACCAGCACCGCTGGGTTATGTTTACAATGATATAAATAGGAAAGTAAAGTTATATATACCAGAGCATTAGCAGTAGAGCAGAGAGAGAGAGAGAGAGAGAGAGAGAGAGAGAGAGAGGAGAGGGAGGGAGGTTTTACCAACTCGTGTTATTTGAATAGCTGCAGCATTTGTTGCCCAAGCTGTAAGTGTAAATATTTGTCATGAATAAATATCTCAAAAGGCTGTTGGAAAATTACTTGGCTGCGTAGAATTAATTTCTGGAGAGAGAAGGAGACACGGTCAGTATCCTGAAATTGGTAAATAGATAGATAGATAGATAGATAAGGAGATAGAGGAACTTGATATGTTAAAAGCATATATTTTGTACACAACGAGATGTACAGGTAGAACAGTTACTGTAGACTTGAGGCTTCAAAACAGAGTGACCAACTCGAAGGCGAAATTCCAAAAATAAGCGAATTTTCCAGGAGGAGAATGAGAATGAGATTTACTTTTAAAAGAAGCCGGGTAAATTTGAGGAGGCGTAACTGTACTGTTATCAGTAACAGCAATTCCTTAAGTAAACAAGAATGTGGTTACGGTTATTTCCGTCGTCGTCCATAACTATGGACAATTGATCTTATTCTGTTAAGAAAGTTAATCAGTTTCCTTTCTAGTTTTGTGGAGAAAAATCATTATTAAAAAAAAATCCAAAAGATTTTTAACCTTTTCCTAAAGTTCCATTTAATGAAAGAATTCCTGTTCCATTCGCGTGAAATTGTCATGATATAGAACCAAATAATCAGTGCCTTTTCCTGGAGAGAATATTGACTGATTTATTAAGAAATACCTGGCGTCGCAACTATTAGGGTAACTGATGCC
>NW_027100730.1:705304-710304 GCF_040412425.1 Macrobrachium rosenbergii
TTTTATTTGATTCAAGGGTAAAGTTGGCCATGATCGTGCGTCTGGCAACGCTATAGGACAGGCCACCACCTGGCCGTGATTAAAGTTTCATGGGCCGTGGCTCATACGGCATTATACCGAGACCACCGAAAGATGGATCTATTTTCGGTGGCCTTGATTATACGCTGTAGCGGCTGTACAGAAAACTCGATTGCGCCGAAGAAACTTGTTTATGAATAAGTATGATTTATGAGATTTGGATTGGGCAAAAGGAAAAGTTTATTGCAACAGAGGGTTAAACAAATAAGTTTCTTTATTCGCTCTGTGATTCTCCATTAAAGGTTGCAGTTTTCATTATATTTGATAATACGATTTATTCATGATATAATAAGGTTTATTTATGATGACAAACAGAAGAAAATCAGTGAATTTTATCAGATGGAAAAGTCAGGAGTAAGCATTGTATAATGGGAAACGCTTGGTTAATGAGGAACTGATTCTGGGACCTGACTCCAAAGCAGGTGCTCTGAAAGCTAAACACTGTCCAAATTATGAGATTGCCTCTCTGTATGTCCCCGAAATTTAATATATCTTGAGAGGACAAAATCTATTTTGGATTAAAGGAGTAACCATCCTGGGTCAGGAGTGCGCTATATACATAGATGATGATGTTACGGCCATAAGAACATTAGATATTAGGCAGACCGGAAATGACGTCACCTCTCGAGGAAAGGAGAGGGGATTAATGCTGGCGTTTTCTCCCAAAAACCGAATTTCATGGAAAGAAGGAAGGGTGGATGATAAGAGAGACAAGGCAAGGTCCAATAACGGACCCTGCCAGCATTCCGTAGCCTATAGTGCATCGGCAGTCAGGTTTTAGGTGAAATAGAAGTGAGGCGAATCTATTTCTCTATCTATCTGTTTAGTTACCACCTACCTCTCTGTAATTCTTCAACTACAAGTCAGCGGATAAATGGAAAGAGAAACAGGACCTCCACCTATCTACCTATCTATCTATCTATCTATTTGTCTGCTCATCTTATTATCTCTCCAAGTTGTGTATACACTTCAAATACGGCCAATGAATAAGCTTTGGATCGATTACGCAAAATCCCAGTTTAAGATCTCACCTTGCCTTTACAATGAGATAGCCTTCATTCTGCAAAAGACGGTAATAACTATATTTTTACCTGCTTCCAAAAATAAAAGAATTTTCGAAGATCAAAGCATTGCAGTGTTCAGTAGTTCCTTGCTGAAATTTGATGAATAACAGATACTTTCACACCGCTTTATAGTGGAATCATCGTGAGAGTGAATAAGGAATTTTCCAAGAATGTAGAAATACTCACACATACATCACCGCTTTCTTTATTAACATTCAGCTATTCATGTGCTGGCAACATTTGTAGCTGTGACAGTTATAACCTCTATATCTTGTGTTTTAATAAATGTACATTTCATTAAATCATTTGTCAACGGGCACAACTGTGAATTTAGATCGGTAGTCTGGATCGACAAAAGTTATTTGTACAAGGCTTTCAAAAGCAATTCATCGAAATTCATCCATATTACGCAAAAAATAAAAGACAGAGTAGATGTATCCACAAACCTTGTAACATGATACCTTCTCCGTCTGCAATATGAGACTCCTGAAGATGTCTTCAGATGCTACAGGCTTCGTATTAGAGGCATCGGGCTCCCCAGCTCTGGAATTGAAAGATATAGATTTCATTTAGACTTCTTAGGTCTTTACAAAATTGTGCAGCGGAAGCTGTATGACCTGATACAGATGTCAACACTCAATGGCTGATTTGTATTATAGCAGTTAACCATCTTCCAAGTGCACCTGAATATGACTGAATAGGTATAGAATTAAGTGCTAGATCGATACCACTCTCGCCACCTCTTATTCATCTCTGGAACCCTTCACCCAAAAATAAACATGTAAAATAGAAGATAAATGTGAAGGAAATGCCTTATTTGAAAAATGGAATACATAACTGCTTTCCTAAATGAACCTCTCATCTGCAAATCAAACAGAAATTTAAATAAATTTAACTGAGCCCAAACGTCTGCCTCCAACCCCAGAGTTGTGAAACAAGGATTCTTCTCAAGAGAACATGAAATTCATTTCCTAGTTCTTGAGGCATTGCAGATGCTGATAGTCCCCTCGACAGTGCCTCTCCAATTGTCTCAAGATGTAACTGTGCTTCGAAATGAAATACTTAGGATGGTTTTATTTTACATGAAAGACTCTCTCTCTCTCTCTCTCTCTCTCTCTCTCTCTCTCTCTCTCTCTCTCTCTCTCTCTCTCTCTCTCTCTCTGATATATACACACATATATATATATATATATATATATATATATATATATATATATATATATATATATATATATATATATATATATATATATATATATATTTATTTATTTATTTATATATATATATATATGTGTGTGTGTGTGTGTTTACATGTTTATATAACTGTTCCACTAGAGTACAATTTATTCCAATTCCCTTACATTTCATATATTACTACTTCTATCTGATTTTAAAAATATATAGCTGTCTGGAAATCTCAAGTTCATATTTAATTGAAAGTTTCTGGGATGTCGGATAACACATTATTACAAGCAGTCTTTAATACAGACAAACGAGCGTTGCAATGCATTGTTGCACTCGAACGCTTTCTATAAGGTCTGCAATTATATTGCCGTTTTTGCAGCCATTGGCCGAGCAGTTCAGACGGGATCATAAGGAAAGAGAAACTGAACGTATAGACTTCCTTACAACCTGAACTGTAACTATTCTCTCTTGATCATTCTAAAAATAAAAAGTCAGTCTTCGTTATCAAATAAATATACTTATTTGTTAAAATGATCATTGATGTGTTGTGTTGTAGGAAAATGTGGAAACACTGAGTGAATGTGTGTGTAGGTGTGTAAGCATGATACATCAAAATCATCATATAAAAATAATTTTTTTTTTTACTCTTATACTTTCTCTAAATCAATACGTCAGATAATGCTGCATAATGTCGCTCCTTCATTTTTTGTCATTTCATAAGATTGGAATTACTTCCCTTTCTTATTGCCCCGATACTCTTCCGTGTCAAGAAAACCTGATCGCCCCCCAACCAGAATTCGAGACTGCATATCCTGTGTTGCAGAGCTGACAAAGCTATTCTTTTTGAAACTGCGCGAAGGTACACTTCCTTTATCCAGATCCTTAATGAGACATCTGTTACTCTAGGCCTGTCTTAAGACTTTCTCCTAGAGAAAACTTTACAAATGAATTTAAAGGATGATTCTTTTCTTGGAGAAGAAAAATAAATTAAATTTTCTCTAGAATTAATACTGAAATATTTAGCCCATGGCCTGAAATAGATAAAAAATTCTGTAAAATATTTTATATTCCTATTCAAACTATATTTTATCACCAACGCAAAAAAAAAAAATAAATAAATAAATAACCTTGTTTCAACGTTTAGCAATCTAACCATTTTTCTTCCTCCACCCATTCCGTGTCATTCCCCAAATTCAATTGCTTCTTTTAGTTGAAGAGCTTTAAGTATAAATTAGTAAACGATGCAGGAAACAAATAATTTGTTCTCCAAGTTGCGATATAAACAAGACTTTGATACAAGTCGGATCCCTGTCTTATTTCCATGATACGATATTGGAGCACAGCCACATTTTCCAGAGAATTGTTTTTCAATCTGATCCGACCTATTATGAAGAACTCAATTTCCCCGCATGCGAGGATGTACAGAAATGTTTTACACATAACAGATGAGGCGAGAGGGATTGGGTCCTGTTATATTTTAGAGGAGAAAGAAATTGGACTTCAAGGATGTAGATAAAATTGTATTAATGATGGCGTTACAGAATTACTGTAAACTGCCTGTTTCTTGTAAGCCTTTTATTCAGGCTCGTACACATCTTTTTCCAGTGGAACCTTTATGATATATTTCTGAGTATTATTCAGCGCATTCTGTGCAATATTTCCCTAGCTCCGATCTTTCTCTCTCCCCTATCTGACAAAAACGTAACTTTGAAACACTGCTACTCAGGCCATGACCGTAACACCATATTTTGTGAACCCCCTTCATTCTTCCTTTGCATTCTGTTCTTATATACTTTAGACCACTTGACTACTTAAAGGTCTGCACCAGTACCAAAGGAGTGACATAACAGATTAAACCCTCCATAAGCTTAAATTAAGCATAGAACGTTCCCTGCCTCTTTGGTGCCTCTCCCTCCGGAATTGTTGAGATGTCACGACGCTATACAGAGACCAATTGCAGGAGCTGTTGTTTTACCATCACTGTTGAACTGTCCTCTGATTTTGTGAGAGCCATTGGCTGCCGTGCGCCATTGGCTGGAATTTTCGGGGAACCTTCAATTACTCCTTATTTACGGATATATCTGACTCTCATTTTTATTTCCTTAATCATTTCATTTATATTTCTTCATTCCTTCCTATGTTTTACTTTTTCCGTATATACAGTATCATTTCAATTCTGTGGAAGCCTACCAAACAATTGTTTCATACGAACACTTATTTCTATAATGTATTAGTTTCAGGAATGGTCATGATCATAATAGTAACAGTGAAAATAATAAAGCGATCTGTTGTCTTGTTTGCTGTTCTTACAAAGCTCTAGCATTTTGCTATGTAATAAAACTTTCAGTGACATGTTCCATATTCAGTTACGAATATTGTATCAATTAAAACTTTTGACACCGAGTGACATTCATGAATAAAACATTCCTACCCATCCCCCGCCCCCGCCTCTCTCTCTCTTTGATTAGCATGTTATGTATATATATACATATATATATATATATATATATATATATATATATATATATATATATATATGTGTGTGTGTGTGTGTCTGTGTGCGTATGTATGTGCATATACGCCTATGTGTATATTTTATTCGTTTGTTTACATCCACACGTGTTTGTGTATGTCTGAGGTCAATGCTATCATTAGAATATTGATTTCTTTCTT